>NC_052099.1:14577787-14877787 GCF_015852505.1 Tachyglossus aculeatus
TTAAAAGCTCTCCATCAGCTTGTTCCCTCCTACCTCACCTTGCTTCTCGCCTTCTACAACCCAGCCCTCATACTTCGCTCCTCTGGTGCTAACCTTCTCACTGGGCCTCGATCTTGCCTGTGTCTCCACCAACCCCTGGCCCATGTCCTGCCTCCTCAAATCCACCAGACAATTACTCTCCTCCCCCTTCAAAGCCTTATTAATAACAATAATAATGGCATTTATTAAGCGCTTATTATGTGCAAAGCACTGTTCTAAGCGCTGGGGGAGATACAAGGTGATCAGATTGTCCCACGGGGGGCTCAAAGTCTTCATCCCCATTTTACAGATGAGGGAACTGAGGCCCAGAGAAGTTAAGTGACTTGCCCAAAGTCACACAGCTGACAAGTGGCAGAGCCGGGATATGAACCCATGACCTCTGACTCCAAAGCCCGGGCTCTTTATTGAAGGCACATCTCCTTCAAGAGGCCTTCCCAGACTAAGCCCCACTTTTCCTTATCTCCTACTCCCTTCTGTGTCACCCTGACTTGCTCCCTTTGCTCTCCCCCCGGCCCACCGTCGCAGCCCCTCAGCACTTATGGATCTATCTGTAATTTTATTTATTAGTATTGATGTCTGTTTCCCCCCTGCCCCCCCACCACAGACTGTGAGCTCGTTGTGGGCGGGGATTGTCACTATTTATTGCTGTATTGTATGCACTGCACACAGTAAGTGCTTAGTAAATTGAATGAATGAACGTTTCCCCAGTCTTACTCTAAGGCGAGCCATCTCTGTATGCTGTAGAACTGGGGATAGGTTCCTGAGATGTCGGTCTTGTTCTTCCTGCCCACTGGAGTTTAGGTTTCCAGACAATCACTTTGGAAATGCTAGGAAATCTCCTCCAGGCTGGGGGCTGGGGGTTCCCTGCGCATAACACCGAGAAGGTTCCAGGAACAGGCAGAGTCATTTAATACAAGGGCTTTAGATGCTGCAACCCAGGACCTCACGATTATAATCCCGTACTCCCTGCCTCCCCCCACCACACAAACACAGACACACACCTCAAATTTAATAGCCTCGAAAGCACAGGAGAATTCACCTTGTAACCTCCCCAGCGCTTAGGACAGTGCTTTGCACATAGTAAGCGCTTAATAAGTGCCATCATTATTATTATTATTATCTGGCCCTTCCCTAAGCAAACACTTGCAAGTTTGTCACTTGACTCTACTTCCCCAGACCCCATCGCTTCATCCTTATTTTTATTCCATTAGCCGAAGGTCTTGTACACATTTCCAATGGCCTCTGCTGTTTAGTATTTCTCTACTGACACTAGCACAAGATGAAGAGCAGCAGCAGCGGCCAAATCTTTTCCCCGACAAGCCTGCGAGCTCAAGAGGGTCATACGTGAAAAAGGACTTCCTGGAGCCGAGTGCTCCACTCGCTCGATAGCTGGTGACGCTGACGCTCGTGTAGGGCTCAGCGTGTTCAAGTGCCTGCTTGCGCGGACCTTGCGTCACATGGCTGTGATCTCCAATTCTCTCTTGATTTTGCTTCCCAAAAAGTCTCTTCGCAGAGAGAGCCTGGGCCAAGTTCTCTGTCATTAGATTAGCTCTTGCCAAACTACGGCAGATATCAAGGCAGCCCAAATGAAGGTAATCATTTATTTTCCTCTCTGGTAACTGAGATAAAGAATGCCTGCTCTTAAAGCAGAAAGGTTGTTTTCATTTTGGTGTCTCAAAGATGGCCCTAGCTGTGTGCCTGGTATATGTGCATTTCATGAGTGTGCAGGCAATGATTTTTTTTTTTAATTTTTGCCTTTGGAAACTGATAACTTGTAATAAAAATAATGATGACATTTGTTAAGCACTTATTGAGGACCAAGCGCCTTACTGGGGAGAGATACAAGATAATCAGGTTGGATAATGTCCCTGCCTCATACGGGGCTCACAGTCTAAATAGGAGGGGGAACAGGTATTGAATCCCCATTTTGCGGATGAGGAAACCGAGGCACAGAGAAGTTAAGTGACTTTCCCAAGGTCGCACAGCAGCCAAGTGTTGGGCCTGGGATTAGAACCCAGGTCCGCTTACCCCCAGGCCTTTCCACTAGGCCATCCTACTTCTAGAGCATGAGACTTTTGAGAACAAGACTATGAAATCGAATTAAAAATTCCAAGGCCGTCCACACCCACTTGGTTCTTTAGGGAGGAAAGAAAACTTTTCTCTGAAGGGGCTTTTTGTTTATCATGGTTGGCCAAGGATGAACTGCAACTGAGATGTCTGGCTATTTGAGAAGAACCACAGTGGGGTGACGCGTTAAATAGAAAATGTTCACAATCCTCCTTGATCAGCTTTCATTTCAGTGACCCAGGCTTTTAGCTGTTGGCAGCAGCAGGGAAGATTGAACATTTTGTATTTCCTTTTGGTTGCTCTTTGCAAGATTCGCTTTGTCCCTGACACAATTATAAGAAAGCATTTTCATTACTGACCCCTGGAGATGGCACCACTTTCTTTTTCCTTCTTCAACAACCTTAACGATTAGCATCTGCTAGTGACCTTCCAGATGAAAAAGCTTTCCTATAAACAGTCTCTAGTTTCCATTGTAGGCAAACACTCGATTCAACACAATGCACATGCACACACACAAGATATATAGAGATATATGTGCATGTATTTATATATACATAAGAACTGCAAAATAGTATCTTAAATTTGGGCCACACTTTCACTTCCCAAAGCATTCTTACAACAATTGTTTGACCTTACAACACCCCATGAGGTAGGGAAGGACAGATATCTTTATTTGTTAAAGGCGAAGAAACTGAGGCCCAGGGAGGAAAATGGACTTGTTCAAAACCACACAACAGCAAGGTGGCAGAGCTCAAATTTGAACTCTATACTCTGTAATCTGTCCTCTAGACCATAGTTGGGAGACAGCTATTTTCTCCCAGATAAGTCTGGCACACTATAAACAAGAACAGAGTTGCTCTTTTTGAACTGAAGCTTTATCTGCTATCCCTCAGTTCATACTCTTCACTCCTCCAAGCTCAACTTCAAACTGTATCCTACCCTCGACTCTCTCACCTCTGATCCCATGGTCATTCTGTTCCCCCGGCTGGGAACTTCCTTCCCCACCTAATCTATGAGACCTCAGCCCTCCCCTTCTTCAGAGCTCTGCTAAAATCCCACATCTTTCAGTAAACCTGTATCCTCACGGGCAGGGAACGTGCCTTTTTTTCTGTCGTTTCTTCCAAAGAATTTATTACAATGCTTGGCATTCAGTAGGTGCTCAGTAAATACAATTGATAGACTGATTGAGGCAAAAATGAAACCAACAAACATAACAGCATGACAAAAGACAATCTCAGTGTGGGCAAGATGCTACTTAGGATTTAACCCATGCTGGGGCCAAATTCAAAAGAGGCACATTTTGGCAGGCAGATGAATGGATATTAGCAGGAGTTTCTGGTCTCATATTTCAATTTTAAGCCAATCTGAGAAGCAGACTGAAAAAGCAAATAATCACTGGTATTTATTGCACACTCACTGTGTGAGGAGCACTGTACTAAGCGCTTAGAAGGATGTAGTAGCAAAAACTCTCACCCCCTCACAAGATCCATTTTGTCTTGGTTGAAAGGACATATAACAGGACCTTTAAGGAGAGAAAAGGCCCCCTTTGTTGCAGCCCCAGAATTTTCTGAGAATGGCTCAGAAGTTATTTCTCCCACGCACCACACTTCTCTCAGGAAGTCAGGGGCCACAGAGCCTAACAACTCCTCCAGCTGGAGTGAATTTTGTTTAAATTATTGCAGGTGGGGGGAGGGACTGTGTTAGCAAATCAAAAAGCTGGCAGACCCTTAATTCTTGCACTTCTGTGCTACAAATGGGGATGAGAGAAGTTTATCCCTTGATAGGCATTAATAGCACAGTTCAACGCATAAGATACTCTGTTCAGCCCCGCAATCAAACTGTAGCAGTGCTATTGCTTGCTGTCCATGTCAAGGTTGATTCATCTGATAAACTCTTGTTCACCATTTCCTTCTTTGCAAGGGATTTTTGTGTAGTGTGCTGGATTTCTTCAACTACTGTGATACAGTCAATAAAACTGACTAAATTTACAAAGACTATATAATTCATACAATCCCCGGGGACCACTGAGCAATAAAGAATTCTCATTTCAAAGAGCCTGCCTGGCCCCAATTCAGCTCTACAGCAGTATAGGTGAGGTGGGTAAGTTGAATTATTTCTACTTTAGAGGAGGAGAAATTGAGAGGTGAAGTGACTTCAAGGCCATATTTCAAAGGAGTGGCAGAGCTGAGATTCAAACTGCAGTGGGCTTTCTACTTTCTTCAATGTTCAGTCATTAGGCTGTGCTGACAGTGACAGAGGATGTCACTGAGAGTGAAGAAATATTCTCTAACAAAGTTGCAATAGAATGAAGGATGTAGAATTTACGATTTTACAGCTTTTTTTTTTTAAAAAAAGCCTATGACCAGTGAACCTCAGACCAGTGACAGATCTGGAGAAGGAAGATAGAGGCAGCTGTCACATCGAGATATGGAACACAGCCTTCTGGACTGAGAAATGTTGTTGAACTCCTATTGTAACAAATACACCAAGGACGATTACCCATTTTATATTGCTTTTTATTTTTCACACTTAATAGATTTAGTTACATCAAGTGACTGTAGATGAGGAAATGGCTAGTTCAGAGGTGCTTTGATACATTGAATTTGACAGTGTAACACAAACATAGAAAAACATCCTACATTGAGAGTGGAGGGCATGGAGACAGAACTATATATTACTTCAAATGGTTTATGTACAAATAAATATCATTTTCAAACTATGTACACATTCATATTCACAGAGAACAATCTGACGCACGACTACACTATATTTCCATCCAGTGAATATTGATCAATTCCTCCCCGAAAAAGAACACAAGAATTTCTCAGGACTAATGGTGCTGTTGCTTCGTGGGGATGTAGAAGGGCTGATTATATTTCATTCTTTTAGAAAGAGGAGAAAAGGAATAGTGGAAGCTTTTGATTCCTAAAATGATCCTTTACAAAATGACACTTTGCCAAGCTTCAGACTGATTAGCCAATCACTTCAGTTATTTTGTGTAGTTTCAGGGCAAAAACTTGGCTTGGGTCAATGTTGCAATTCCTACCTTGCAAAACTATGATGCCTCCTGCCCAATGTTTGAATTATTTCCCTCAACTTTCCCTTTACTACAAAAGACTCCAGTAAATGTAACAAAGGGGGAAGAAAGTAGCTTTATCACTCTTATTTCTGTGACTGACAGATATGCACAAGGGAACCACTATGTGTTCGTGCTAGGATCACTTTCTCTCCCACCTCTCTGTCCTAAATGGCAAGGTGGTACAGATGACCTCATCTGGGACCCATTAAAGCTTCTGATTTAGAATGGTAACTCCTTAGGAAAACTAGTATGATCCTGGAGAACTAAAATGACCTGAAGCCAAGTACAGAAGGAAGCCGTCACACAAATCCACGTGTAATGTTAGGCACAAATTTTGGGAAAAAAAAATGATGGCTAACGATGTGTCTCCTACCCTCTTCCCGCCCCTCCTACTCCATGCCCAAGAGCAGAGAGGGTCATGGGATTCATTCATTCAATTATATTTTTTGAGCACTTACTGTGTGCAGAGCACTCTACTAAGCGCTTCGGAAAGTACAATACAGCAATAAACAGAGAAAATCCCTGCCCATTATGAGCTCACAATCTAGAGGGTCTATAGGGATCCCCTATATAATAATAATAATAATAATAATGGCATTTATTAAGTGCTTACTATGTGCAAAGCACTGTTCTAAGTGCTGGGGAGGTTACAAGGTGATCAGGTTGTTCCACATGGGGCTCCCAGTCTTCATCCCCATTTTCCAAAATGGTCCCCAAGAGAGGAGGAACCATTGGTTAATAGCCTCCTTCCTTGTCCTAAGGATCAACCTGACTTTTGGATATGCCAGTGGACATTTAAGGTGGCAGTCTCTTGACTGGCCCAATTTAATACCTGTCGCCAGTTTATGGCTGACAGGTCTGCATATTCATATCCCATATTTACTTTTGACAGGGACAAAAAAAACCATTTGCTTGAAATCTACAGATAATTGCAGAAAAAAAGGGTTTTTTTTCTAGAATTACAATCTGGATCATTCTTTGAGTGTGGTACTGGCCTAGGATAATATATGAACAGTGGTGATGACAGGTGAAGTAAATGGAAGTCTACAGTTACCATAAAATGGTAACTCTTTGTGAGAAAATATGGGGCTACAATTTAATACTATACCAGTAATATCACTTCTGGGTTAGTTTGGAACATCTCATGGTGCCAGAGATTATTTGGCTTTGACATGAACAGAAAAATCAATAATGCAATATTGTTCCTAAAAGATGTATTGAGATAGGTATTCATTCCCCATGTTACTGAGCTGTATCAGAGATTAGATGATGCCCACCTACTTGTCACCACTATTTGCCTCGGAAGTGTCTTCCTTATCTTCTACCCACTCTTTAAATTTCCTTGGTGAATATTAATGATCAACTGCCAATTCACTTTGTTAGAAAATAGAATAATCTGATCATTTTAATCCATCAGTGGCATTTGAACACTTACTGTGTGCAGACACTGTTCTTGAAAGAGCACTTGGAAGAATATGATAGAGTTGGTAGACACGATCCATGCTCACAAGGTATTTTTATCTATTATTGGAGTAGATAAGCTTTAGATTACGATAAAAACTACACCAAAAGAATGACCAACATATTATTCTTAGTGAATACCTCGTATTTACCTCTCCCCCTTTTAGACTGTGAGCCCGTTGTTGGGTAGGGACCGTCTCTATATGTTGCCAACTTGTACTTCCCAAGCGCTTAGTACAGTGCTCTGCACACAGTAAGCGCTCAATAAATACGATTGAATGAATGAATGAATGAATTTAGAAAGCCAGGTTTTATTGTGGTATTTCATGATATCTTAGACATTAGGTGATTTGGTCTTTCTGGAAGTGGTTTTAATTACAGTGTTGATTTCAATAAAGATTCATTCAATCATATTTATTGAGCACTTACTATGTGCAAAGCACTGTACTAAATGCTTGGGAGAGTACAAAACAACAGCAAACAGATTCTCTGCCAACAACAAGCTAGATGGAGAGGTCCTGTTGAATTAACAGGTAGTGGGGTCATAGTGTCAGTCCAGAGACCTTAGACAGGATTCATCTTTTCAAGGTTTTTAGGGTGGAAGGAAAAAATAATAATAAAAAGCCTGCAAATTATTTTTACATTCCACTATGCTGCCACATTCATCATGTAGCTTGTCAGTCATACAAACTTCCCAGGAAAGGAGTATAAATATGACCTAAATGTTGGTTGATGAAGCAAAGAAATGACATTAATAACTCATGTCATACTTATTTAAATGAGAAAATGATACAGAACCCCTCAAAAGCAACTACAGAGGTACACGTGCAGTTATTTCGGTGAGTCCTACACTGTTACTGAAGAGCTATATTAAGCAGTTTCTGTTTTCCCTTCAATGTATGTCCCTAATCCTCATCTATACCTAGGAGTGGGAATCTCAAATTTTCATAACTCTCCTAGCTTGACCAGTATGTATGAAGTGGATTTTTGTCCCCAGAGTGTCAACATCCAAAACTAGGGCCCTTTAGGGGGTCCTATCTGGGTTTTAGAAGAGAGATTAACAAGCACTTCATTTTTATATGGCATGAAGTTGGGGAATAAGCAGGCCAATCCCTTGGAGGAGAGAAATAGAATTCAAAATGACCTTGATAACGTGGAGAAATGATCAGGAGCTAATGGAATAGAGCTCATTAGGGCTATGGGCAGGGAAGTACATTTAGGGAGGAAAAACAAACCACAGTTCCTGGCTAGGCAGGAGTATGAGAGAAAAGGATTAGGAATACTAAGGGAACAAAAACTGTTTAGGAATCAGCAATACATTGTGTTATTACAAAGGAAAGTATGGTACTGGGGCACCTAAAAGAGTTATCCAGGTGGTTATCCACATAAATTCAGCATCCCAAAATGCATTCTGGCCTCAAGAGGCTTAGACCTGCTTTCAGAGAATCTCACATGCCAAAGGTCCAGGTGAAATCGATAGAGACGCAAATTAGTGGAAAGCAGGATAACTATAGTTGAAAGAAACAACACAGGAGTTGGAGAATAAAGAGGAAACTGTGAGAATTACAAAGATGGAAATGAATCCTGGAAATGATTGGATGACATAGGGAATGAACATTGGAAAGTTGTAAATCTGACATCACAGGGGTCACCAAATCTGTACAGTAGCTTTGAATATGATTTGCTATATGCCTTCCTACTCTTCTTGATGGATTCCTCTAAATACCCAAAAGTGTGAAGCCAGGAAAATCACAGAAACTGCTGAATACAAAGAATCCAAATCATTCAGAAAAATCATTTCACTGTACCAGCCTGAACTCCCGCATTTGCCGAAACCAAGAATTTCTCCATTTACTTCCCCCTTCACATTCTTTTTGCTAAGTGTATATTTCTGGCTTCAACCAACTTTGAATTTTTTATCAAAGCATTTCAAACAAACTGAGGGCACACCTAGTTCAGAGATCCGATTTTGCTTCACATTTTCAATCTTTGTTAGATCAGGTCACGGGTCTTTTTTTCCTTCTAATTTCTTTAAAATATACGGGGGGGATTTTTTGAAAGAGTTAAGTCAGAGTGGCTCTATAATTATTAGATTCAGCTTTCACGGCAAGCTTCCATAAGATGTTAGATTGTTCCACAGAAAACACCTGGGGTGTAGCATCCTCTCTTATTACCTCTGGAACAGGGCTACCAGCCACACAAAGGTTATTTGATCACTTGAATACTAATTTACACGCTAAACACAAGGAAGCTGAAGCTTTCTCATTCTGAGAAAATAAAAGTTTGCCATTTAATGCCTTCTAAAATTTCCATTTCCTGGGGGGAAGCAAATGTAAAGTGCTTTCTTATGAATTTTAACAGACATTTTAACTTGTGGAATAATGCAATTTCAGTTCAGCAGTTTGCGTGTCTCTGCTATCTTCCCTCTCCCTGTCCCCTCCCAATTTTTTGTGCACTCAGCTGAAGAATTTCCAATGCTTATCACCTTAAATCACTGATGGTGTTTTCTGCTAACATGGGTTGTCATCTCATCTGCTAATGCTTTTAATTTCTGGAGCACATCAGCACTCCCTTCGTTATAACAAATTCATGGCACTAAGTGAATTGGTGTGGGTTTTATACTTGCTCACCTTCCCACCAATGTTGGGAGCAATAATGCTGTCCAAATGTCAAATCAATGAACCAGCTGTTTCATGTTGTAATCCACACCACCTTAATTCAGGAAGGTTTCCTCTTTCTTTTTTTTTTTTTTACTGCAACTGCCTCCACCAGGCTAAGACTGCTATGCTCTTCATAAAGACACTTTCTGCCTTTCTGAAAACCAGGCTAGGTTTTAAAGATAATCCACCAATGCCCTGATGAGAAAATCTCATGTCCTAGCCCAGTCATTCAGCTTTCTGATCCCATTTCCACCTGTCTCGGTGTAATTCCAGCATAGAATATATAAAATATAAGAATTTTGTGTCTGCTCAAGTTAATTTGGAACTGGCAGTGCACAAAAAGAAAGTTGGCATTAAATGTGTTCTCTTTTTAGGATTAGTTAGAAATTTCAATCCTTTCTACTAAGCATGTTTACTGCTCCAGCTTGCCCATTTCTATTGGCGCTGGGTGGAGGATGGAGAAAGGGGAAAGGGGTGGAGGAGGTGGTCCTGGAAATGTCATGTCTTGAGTGGGGGGGGGGTCCCACTTGGATTGACTCCTCATGGATCACAGTTGGCAGCCATGTCCCCGGAGAGAAGTGACCATTTTCCTCTTGCCTCAGGGCAGAGGCCAGCCTTAATCCGTATGAAAGAGGAGCCAGGGTTAAATCAGTTAAGCTACTTAGCATTTTGCCTCTGTAATGACTTTGAATGAGTGACAGTATTAATGCCATTGTGACCAGTAAGGGATAATGAAGATAGACAGCCCAAGTTTCCTTAAAAGTGCATCTACTGGTAGAGTACTGTGTGAGTTCTTCATGTTTACTAAGCTATAGTAGAGCTTTACATTGGACTTCCATAATTGAAATGGCAAACCCAGAGTAGCAAGGCTGTGAACTGATGAACACTGGTTAGGAAGGTTTAAAGACAAGTTCTCTAACAGGTCTATCAGTACCATTCTGAAGATTTTGTTCTAAAGCAGTAAAAACCAATGAAATCCTGATACTTCTGTCTTCGCCGAAGCTCTAGCAACACAAACTTATGCTTTGCACCTACATATAACTATAAGTACTATCCCAGTGACTGAGAAAATATTTCTGTTTATATTTGTGCTTAGTTATGCCTTGGACTGGCTAGCTTACCCTTCTAAAATCTTTCATCTTGTGACTTGCAAAGATCTGCTGAGGAATACAGTTGCTCTTTAGTCACTTGTATTTCCTATCTTTATACTCCGTTACTGCACCATACTTGCTTTTCACAGTTCTAGGCTCTCAAACAGAAATGAGCAAGACACTGAGTGCAGAGAATCACTGATACACACACACAAACACATCACACACACACACAATATGAATATATGTGTGCAGTATAGGCAGTGGTGGATATGGAATTGATATGATCATTTAGGTTTTAACTATTGAAAATGGGGGTGGGAGTAGAATTCCTACAAATGTCTTATCTTGTGCTGTCGAGTCACTTCTGACCCATAGCGATATCTGTACCTTGGGCATTTCCCCATCATTTACACTATACATGTGTTTGTATGTGCATATGTGCAAATGCACACAAGTACATACACAGGCATACACCTGCCGTATACATATATATCAACAAGGTGTATGGCACAGCATCTGGAAGAAGGTGTCCCAGACCTGTCATGAATGTCAGAGATGGGAATTCTTGTCTCTGGCTCTTGAGATGTCTGACAAGTGCAGTCTGAGATGTTCAGGCCAATCTAGTCTTCCTTGAGCTGGCCTAGTGTCCGGCCGTCCCTAGCGTCATTTGATGCTGGAGTCCTTCAGGGGTCAAGCTCCTGTGGCCTAAACCCAAACTCAGCCTCAGAAGTGGAGACCCACACCCAGAACCTGAAACCTCAGCTAAATCCAGTGAGATTCCACCCCACTTGGCAGTGGGGTTAAACATGTTTGGTTGCCTCTGTGGGTTGTTGGGACTAGTTATATGAGTAAGTGAACAGGGGCTCTGGGAAATGCGTGATATTTTACTGCATCCTAATGGCACTAGAGATGTTGTACTTGCTGGGACCACTTGCCTCTATGCCTGGGGTCTTTTGGGTCATTGTGGTTGGTATGAGTAGGGGGGTGGAGGGACAGTGGAGGAACAAAATCAGGCTCACAACCTAGGTGGGCCCTAGGTCTACGAACTAGGCCAAGGCTGCGCAGAGCCCTAATAGGATAAGGCACCAATGTGGCATCTCTTGTTTGATGATATTATGCCTGAAAGTGGATGTTGCCCATTTCGTATCTATAAATGCATTTATACCCAGGGAAACATAGACCGGATGGTTACGGAAAGAGCATAGAATGGCTTGGTAGATGGAAGACGTGTGAGTTCCTTGTGTGATTTGGTGACCATCTTGATTTCTCCTTCTTCTTGCATGGGAATCTCTGCTTAAAAGGTTTTACAATCGTCTGAAAGAGTTTTATTGGGCAGTCATTACTGGAATCAGGCGTGATTCCTGTGTAATACTGTGTTTATCAGAAACATATCTGCCTATTTTAATGGGTATTCATTTGCTCATGTGAAATTATACACCCAGAACAAACTAATGCTGGTGGCACAGATGAGGTCGAAGTTAAGTTACTGGCAACCTAATTCTCCCATTATGGGATCAGATGTCTTAAATAGCATAAGATGTTTCAACAACAAGCCACATAAAGCATCCTGTGGAAACTTCAACTCATGTTTTTCCCCTTTCAATCAAAATACATTTTTGGTTGGCCAATGTATCTCTTTTTCTGCTAACCATATCCTCTATATAGCTAGATAAAGACTCAGAGGAGAAATGAAATGGATATTGAGAGTGTTAAGTGTATCAGCCCATGAAAAACAAAAAAAGAGCCAGAATAAGAGCCTCAGAACCAATGGCAGGACAGCAACATGCAGAAACTATTATACGTGGCCCTGAACATGTTTTGCCATCATAGGACACAGGTCCAAACTAACCCTGAATGAAAGCTTGATGAAGGACAACGAAGATCCAAAGAAATTATATTACTCCAACCTAATAGCAATTTTTTTAAAAACCCAACTCCATACTTTAGGGCCCGGCACAAGTTTAGGCTAGTCCAAATCCTGGCCAAGTTGGGCTGAACCAAAGCCAAAATAACATCTATGCATTTGGATGGGGGCAGATTTGGGAAGCCTGAAGGAGTCTTCCTCTTTTCTCCCGCTCACGCACCTTTATTTTGGGCCTCTGAATTCCAGCCGCCCACGGGGACAACTGAACGAGCTCAAAAGCATCACACAAGCCCAACTTGACCCACCTAGAATTGAGATCAAGTTCTCTCCTTCAGACCCGTTGATCTGGGCCACGTTTGGCCCCCTGAGGCTCAAGACAGGCATAGGCTTAGCTATATTGGTTCAGCTGACAAAGGGTAACCAACTCAGGACTCTGAAAGCTCACTTCGCTGCACTGTCAAAATATCGACCTTGCTGTAATTTGTGACTCTCCTCTGCTAACGAAGCTCTGTGAAGAACAGTGATTTCAGTGGATACTGGAACTGCCTGTGATTGTACTGTAAAATGGTTCTTAAAAGGTTGCTAAGTCTCCAAATCATGGGTATCAAGGCTCAAGAAAATTACATGCCACAAAAAGGTACACTTTAGAAACTTACGCTCCTTCAGCTGGGTAGAGATCAATCCGAGCTGGAGACAATAGTGTTAAAACCAAAGCCATTCCGACTCCACATAATTTTTTTCTTTTAACAGTGATGAATATGGAAAGATCATTGAAATGACACAGGTACAGTATATATTCTAGTTGTCCTAGGAATAAAGCTAGTTGCTTAGGGAGCTGTGTTTTCTACTTGCATAGTGGAGCGCCACTTGCCTTCTATCTCCCTTCATCCTCTTCTTCCCCCTAGCAAAGAGCACTTTGGGTTTTATCTCTGATGGTCTCAAGAAACCCTCTGGGATTCAGATTGATGCTTCCAGCTCAGCCATACTGGATCCCTTCCTCCTCCTTTCCAGGACAGTACCTTGCAGTGTCTCTGGGGGCTTCTACAACGAGGTGTAATTTTTCCAGGCAACAATCAAGGTTCTTTTCACAAAAGCTTTTCCAACATTCCCTTAAACCTGGTCAGTCCATCTCTCCATGGCAACAGTTAGTACTTCATTAGGTTCCAACTAAAATTACTACGTTTCCCCAGCCCCACCCCAATGCAGTTATGTCAACTCTTTCCACCAAGGGCAATTAACAGAGAAAGCCCAGATTGAAGGTTGACACCCCCCACCCTCCCATCCCCTCAAAAGACACTAGAGCTACTCCTGCAATGACACACACACACACACACACACGCACACACACACACACACATATATATTTATAGTTTGCTCTCTTTGTGTCTGTATACAGGTATATAGTAATATATGTATATATAGAGGCACATAGAAACAAATGATATACATAGTCTACATCATAACTCGTATCATTATAGCGTATGTACCTCTGACCAGAGAGGAATATGAACTGTGAGGAGCAAGATACAAAGGAGGGGAAGCTGTTTAGTAGCTAATCTTGCCTCTTTTATGTAGTGACTGCAGAATGTGAACTATTTTGCCAACTATGAATCAAGCTTTTCTTCCACAAGCCATGGGGATAAAGAGAGGGCAGCGTACATGTTACCTCTTCTTATGGGGTAGAAGGTAATTAGGGTGAGAGACGGGAAGTGGAGGGAATGTGGACCATTCACTGCTGCCTACATTTTCATTCAATAAATGACTTTCTCCCCCCATTAGATGGAGATAGGGCACACAATAATTCTGTCCTCCAGGAGGACACTGATCACCAGGAATACGAAGTAGAGGCCAAACA
This sequence comes from Tachyglossus aculeatus, assembly GCF_015852505.1. Classification (NCBI taxonomy): domain Eukaryota; kingdom Metazoa; phylum Chordata; class Mammalia; order Monotremata; family Tachyglossidae; genus Tachyglossus; species Tachyglossus aculeatus. The sequence continues at coordinate 14,591,907 of NC_052099.1, forward strand.
TGGTAAAGCCCAATAATTTGTTCATCCTCCACCTGCACACAGCAATTGAGATGATGACGAAAAGCAGCATGATGAAGAGAAGAACAATGGCGCAGAAGAGACCATTGCTACTGACTGCCACGGGTTTGAAGTTATTAATGATGGTAAACAAGAGCCAGGGCAACGGGAGGCTGTAGGGAAACAGAAACAGGGATGGGAGGATAGGACAAAAGGGGAAGGGTGGGGTTAAAGATCTGGCATATTTGAAAAATACATTGAAAAACATAAAGGAGCATTGAATAAATGCACTTTGAGGCCTGGCCCCCTTTAGTTCACTGTGAGAGAACACAGCTGGAACAGAATGTGAAGTTGAAGAGGTATTCTGCGACCGCTCCATTGTCTATTTTTTGTATGGTTTTTGGAAGGATACAGTGGCGATCCCCTCTATTCCATATCACAAAGACAATCACACACACACACACACACACACACACGGCGCTCGCCTCTATTCCATATCACAAAGTATAAAATACAGATGAGCTAAACTTCTTTCAAACATAGGGAACTTTAGTTTGGCACGCCACATAGCTGTATTCCATGCTATGGTGAAATGGAACCCCAAGAGGGAACACCACCAAATAATGTTGGATTAAAAACTAACATTATAGATTGGAAAGGCTAATGAAGTAAAATCACATCACTGGAACCACATGCCACTTCCAATTACTGAGCTTGGCTTCCATCCCCAGTCTAGAGGGGAACACAGAACATTAATAGACTGTAAACTCTTAAGGGGCAGGGTACATGTCTGCTAATTCTGGTGCATTGTATACCCTCTCGTGCTTAGTACAGCACTCTGCATGTAATAAGGACTCAATAAATACCATTGATTGATTGATATATATCAATAAATTAAAGATATGTACATTAGTGCTGTGGGGTTGTGTGCGGGGTGAATAAAGTATATAAAGGGAATGAATAAGGAGGGAGAGAAATTTTAAGACGAATGGTCGGGAGTAGCCAGGTCATTAGGGGAAAGGGATGGAGGAAGCAGCGGGAAGGGGCTTGAGGAGGGAATTAAATGCCTGGAGGTTGATGGGCTTGGGTGTTAATAAGGATGGAGAAGTAATTTTGTCAGGCACACAAATATTTCTGCCTGCAGTGCTTTGTGGTTCATGCACAGGAGTGAATTTAGCAGACTGTGGAGATGATCCAGTGTTAGTGGTATATCAATGAAGTAATAGGGGAGAGAGAGAGTTGTGCTCAGTAGAGAGGGTGGAGTTGAGGGCGTCAATTTGGTCATCAAGGGAAGGTAGTTTGGGTATGGAGGCTACATGAGGAATGATGACTTGAGAAAATTGGATGGTGTCAAAAGATCAGGGGTCTCTGTGGGAGACCAGGACAGAATTGCGGGGAGGAGGTGTATGGAAGAGAAGGCAGGTGAGGAGCCTGTACTCAGAAAGAGGGATTTCAGAGTTGGTGAGGGTAGAGATTGTAAAGTGGCTAGAGATGAGGAGATCAACTTTGTGTCCAGGTTGGTGAGTGGGAGAGCCAGATTGGAGCAGGAGATCAATGGAGTTCCGTAGTGATAGAAAGTGTTTAGTGAAAGGGTTGTCAGGAACATGTATGTGGTTATTGAAGTCGCCAAGGATCAATGTAGGGATGGAGAAAGAGAGAAGAAATGTGTGAAAGGGATCCAAATGGTTCAGAGAGTTGGAGGTGGGGCCTGGGGAGGATGCAGTAGATGACTGTGACTAGTATCTGGAGTGGGTGGGGAGGAAGCATGCAGCAAAGAAAACTTGAAAAGGATTGGAATTCTAAAGAGTCATGCTGTGTTTTGGTGGAATTGAGAAAAATGTCAGGCAGGGCACCTTCAGCTCTAACTCAGCCATCCTAAGGAGTGATTTTAGGATCTTTTTGCATTTCTCAAGGCAGGCAGATTTTATTACCAGAGCCTAAGTCTGTTGACGGTATCAAATGCTTTTTGAGAAGTCTACCACCATCGACTAGACATCTTGCTGTTGCTCCTTGCCCTTTTTTTTTATGGTATTTGTTAAGCGCTTACCATATGCCGGGCACTATTCTAAGCACTGGGGTAGATACAAGGTAATCAGGTCGGACAGAGTCCACATAGCCGCATAGAGCTCATGGTCGTAATCCCCATTTTACAGATGAGGTAACTGAGGCACAGAGAAGTTAAGCAACTTGCCCAAGATCACACAGCAGACAAGTGGCAGATTCAGGACTAGAACCCAGGTCCTTCTGACAACCTTTCTCCTGAATCAAATGTACTGCAAAGATAGGTCTACAGTGCTGCATTTTGATTCAGGGAGTTTTTTTCAGAAGCTTTCCAGAAGGACTCTGGACTCTTACTGGCAGATTAGAGAGATACCCCTTCAGTTTTTGCCATCATCTCTTTTTCTCTTATAGAAAATGATGTTTGGTGGTAGAGGGGCTTTGAAGTCTGAGGCATGTCCTCAGCAGAAACCAGTAAATCCCCTTTTGGCTCAGAGGTTTTGCAGGATTGCGAGCAGATCTGGGTGCTTTACCACTTTGCATGACTTTAGCGATAGTAAAGAGCTGAAGGGAAGGCCTTGCCTTCTCTCAATATATACTGTAGATCTTCATTTTCAGTGGTGGAAGATCATGAAAGGGTTGGTGTTACTGCAGGTTATCTTTCTAGTCTGTGATGAGGGTGGCATCACTGCCAGGTCTTTTTAATCTCCAAAAGGTTGATGGCGAACTGTCTTGTGTTTCCATACTCATCCTGTGTCTGACTCTGCATGTATGGGCACGACAGTTTCTTCTGACTCTACAACATGGTTTTGGAAGAACATCGCTTAGTGCTGCTGTTGCTTTCTAGCCAAAATTTATAATGAAAATATATGTTCTAGCAGAACTGAATGTACTCTACTGGAATGGTGCTTATTTATTTTGCAGTCCCTCCAAATGGCATAAATGGACCACCCAGCCACTTCCATTTTCCCATGGAACTATTATTTAGGGTTATGGACATGACAGCGTCTTCCTTTTAAATAAGTAATCTAAAGTAATAGGAAGAATTATTTCTTCCACCTGACATTTTTATAGGAACAGTTCACGTTGTGGACCCTGGTATGAATCCAGTTCATTCAACTGTAACATGAAGGATTACACCCAACTTCCCCTATAAATTAATACGTCAATAATTTCTGTTAAGGGCAAATAACTATTAGTACCAGGACTATTCCCGGACCCCATTCATAATCATTTAAAAATCTCATTGATGTCAAATGTAAGCATCTCTGTTTGGTGGGGTAGAGAATCTGTGCAATGAACTAGAAGAATATCAGAACCCGATTGCCCCCCCCCCAAATTGTGGTGCACATTAGAACTAAGCGCAATACAAGATTCTCCAACATCTTTAACATGCAAAATCCTTCCAAAAATTTCCCGACACGATTCAGTATCTCAAACAACTGATTTATCTGATAGATTTGTATTTATGCTAATTTAAGCATTACCCTTTCCAGACCCTAGTATAGTGAAAACAGAAAATGGGATCCAGACACTAACCTGATTCTCGTGTGTTTTTTTAAATGTTATTTCCTCTAAGCCAGTCCTGTGCTCATAGTTGCTATCAAAGGTTCAGATGGTTTTAAGCAAAAAAAAAAAAAAAATAAGGGCAAACTGTGGCAAAACAGTTCCCCTACATCTTTATTGGAACTTCTGTATACTTCTTCTTTCTCTTCCCCAAGTAAATACTTGAATGTCTGTCTCCCCCATTGGAATGTGTGCTCCATTTGGTCAGGGAATGTATCACTTTCTTGTTTCGTACTTTCCAGGCACTTACCAGAATGCACCGCACCGAGTGTGCACTCAATCAATGCTACTATTATTACTACAACTCTGAAAACACGAAACACACCATCCAATATTTATACATATATATATATATATATATATATATATATATATATATATATATATATATATATATATATATATATTGTGGATGTTGACTTACCCCACTGTAATGTCAAAGATGTTGCTACCGACAGAGCTGGACACCGCCATGTCTCCCAGACCTTTCCGGGCTACAATGACACTGGTAATGAGATCAGGGATAGAGGTCCCAGCAGCTAAAATGGTCAGCCCCATTATCTCTTCACTAATGCCGATTGTCTCTCCAACCTAAAGGAGATGTTTGTGATAAAAAAAAGAGCCTAAGAGCTGCAAAAGCATTTTTTGGTTGTCAAACATAAAAGCATAATCCTTAGGGATCACATTTCATTCCAATTTTTTTTTAAAGTGGAATTTGTTAAGCACTTACTATGTGCAGGCACTGTACTAAGCACTGGGGTAGATACAAGCTAGTTGGGGTCACAGTCTTCATCCCCTTTTTACAGATGAGGTAACTGGGGCATAGCGACTTGCCCAAGATCACACTGCAGATGAGGCCATGCCACTTGACATTTTGATTAGAAACAATTCCTCTAGGGTCAAATGGGAATTTGGGAAATAAGAAAAAGTTGCAGTGAAGCCCACATGTAATTTTCCGATACTTAGAACAGAAAACATTATGCCAAAACAGAACTCCTCATCTTCCCACTCAAACCCTATCCTACCCGTCTTTTCCATCACTGTATACAACACCACTATCCTCCCTGTCTCATAAGCCCCGTGACCTTGGCATTATCCTGATTCAATTCTCTCATTTAATCTGATTCCCAACACTCCAATTCAGCAGGCAGGTGTCATACATGAGGTTTAAGAAGATTTATTTGTTATCTAGTGTGAACTTATGTTCAGGGACATGCGGGCTTCAGTAAAGGCCCCGAGTGAAAGCAACTCTCACACACATCTGGAATTCGACTTTTCAGCTCATACTGTCTTCACATTATACAAGCGATCCTAAGTTTTTCTCCCGGTGGCTGGGTCTTCGTGCGCTATCTCTAGGAGACGGTTGATCCGTCAGCTTCTCAACGACACCTAGCTCCTCAATCCTGCTTCTCCAAGTTCCCTATACTCTGCTCCCAGGATCTGGACTGGCCTCCGGTGAGTTTAGCTGAGTTCACCGTGCTGGATTTCAGAGTCTTCAGCTAGTAGAGGTGGGACTCAGTGACACTCCATTTCTTTATTGTCCTTCGGGACAAAGGACTGTGTGTTTCTCTCCAGGCATATACATTATCAATCTGAAGAGCCTATGAGCAGGCATTTTATTCCCAGCTAACCTTTCTGGGGAATTGAATCATTCTCAAAGCTTTTATTGTTGGCCAAATTGGGGATGGAAACAAATTTAGCACAAAATAGTACATCATTATCTTTTGTAGGCAAAAGACATGAAGACGGGAACCAAGTTTGACAAAGGAAACAAGCCTTAATACGGAAATTGCTCTTTGAATCAATCATCAGAACGCCTCCAACAGAAAAATGTATATAGTGCAGGGGAAAAAGAAATAATCTTCTAATTTGGTATTTGAAAGCAAAATTTTTGCCTATGACATTTTTGCTTCTATAGTTTTTTTTTTTTGGCTTTTCCTGGATGATCCTGCCACTGGCATTTACCCGAGATTCTCTTTATATAAGAGAAATTAATGGGAAAGAGACTATAGAATTTGGATAACATTAACATTGTAGCACCTTTGGTCTTCAAGATATATCATATTGATATTTCTATAGATTATATAAAAAATTGAATAAGAGGAGCATCTGGAAAACAATCCACACCTCTTTCTCTGTATAGAGTACTGTATTAAGCACTCGGGGAGTACAATATAGTAAGCAGACACAATCTCTGTCCTCTGGTGCTTACAATTTAAAATAAAGTACAGGTAGGGGAGGCAACCTTCTATAAAGATATGTATATAAGTGCTGTGGTGCAGATGGTGACAGTACCTAAGCGCTTAGAGGTCACAGACTCAAGTGCATACATGATGCAGGGAGGATGGATATTAGGGTGGAAAGATGATAAATTCATTCATTCATTCATTCATTCATTCAATCGTATTTATTGAGCGCTTACTGTGTGCAGAGCACTGTACTAAGCGCTTGGGAAGTACAAGTTGGTAACATATACAGAAGGTCCCTACCCAACAGCAGGCTCACAGTCTAGAAGGGGGAGACAGACAACAAAACAAAACATATTTACAAAATAACATAAATAGAATAGTAAATATGTACAAGTAAAATAAATAGAGTAATAAAACTGTACAAACATATATACAGGTGCTGTGGAGAGGGAAAGGAGGTAGGGCGGGGGGGATGGGGAGGGGGAGAGGAAGGAGGGGGCTCAGTCTGGGAAGGCCTCCTGGAGGAGGTGAGCTCTCAGTAGGGCTTTGAAGGGAGGAAGAGAGCTAGCTTGGCGGATGTGCGGAGGGAGGGCATTCCAGGCCAGGGGGAGGACGTGGGCCAGGGGTCGACGATGGGACAGGTGAGAACGAGGCACAGTGAGGAGGTTAGCGGCAGAGGAGCGGAGGGTGCAGGCTGGGCTGTAGAAGGAAAGAAGGGAGGTGAGGTAGGAGGGGGTGAGGTGATGGACAGCCTTGAAGCTGAGAGTGAGGAGTTTTTGCCTGATGCATAGGTTGATTGGTAGCCACTGGAGATTTTTGAGGAGGGGAGTAACATGCCCAGAGCGTTTCTGCACAAAGATGATCCGGGCAGCAGCGTGAAGTATAGATTGAAGTGGTGAGAGACAGGAGGATGGGAAATCAAAGAGGAGGCTGATGCAGTAATCCAGTCGGGATAGGATGAGAGATTGAACCAGTAGGGTAGTGGTTTGGATGGAGAGGAAAGGGCAGATCTTGGAAATGTTGCAGAGGTGAGAGCAGCAGGTTTTGGTGACGGGTTGGATGTGAGGGGTGAACGAGAGAGCAGAGTCGAGGATTAGCCAGGGAATTAGCCAGGGAAGGCTTCCTGGAGGAGATGTGATTTTAGTAGGGCTTAGAAGATGAGGGAGAATGGAGGACTGTTAGATATGAAGGGAGAAGGAGGTACTTCTGGGCAGGAGGGAGGAAGTGAGCAAGGGGTCATTGGCAAGAGAGATGAGAGGCACAGTGAGTGGATTGGTATCAGAGGAGTGAAGCCTGGGGCTGGATTGTAGTGGGAGAGGGGTGAGGATAGGTAGAGGGGGAGAGAGCTGTTTGAGTGCCTTAAAGTCCTTGTAAAGGAGTTTCTGTTTGATGCGGAGATGGGTAGGCCACCACGGAATAATTTTAAGGGGTGTGGAGGTGCACTTAGAGCAACCTTTTAGGTAAATGATGTGGGTAGCAGAGTGAAATATAGACTGGAAGTGGGAGAGACTGGAGGCAGGGAGGTCAGTGAGGAGGTTGATTCAATAGTCAAGGCAGGATGCAATAAGGGGTTGGACCAGGATGGTAGCAGTTTGGATGGAGAGGAAGAGGCAGATTCTGGAGATGTGATGATAAAACCAGCAGGATTTGGTGACAGATTGAATGGGTGGGTTGAAGGAGGGAGAAAAGTCAAGGATAATGCCAAGGTTGCAAGCTTGTGAGACAGGGAGGGCGTTGGTGTTGGGAACAGTGATGGGAAAGTCGGCTGGGAGAAGAGGGTGTTGGAAAAAAGATGAGAAGTTCAGCTTTGGAAATGATGAGTTTGAGATGATGGTGGGAGGGATATCCAGGAAGGGATGTTCAGAAGCCAAGAGGAAATGTGTGGTTACAGACAGAGGGGGAGGTTAAAAGCTGGAGATGAAGAGTGGGGAATCAACCATGCAGAGGAAGTAGTTGAAGCCCGAGAGGTGGATGTAAATGGAAAATTGAAGGGGGCCCAGAACAGAGCTTTGAGAGACCCAATCAGGTGCGATGGCCTGTTTCAGACTTGAAACCACCAGACGTGATCTCCCTAAAATTGCCCCTACTCCTTTCCAGTCCCTCCCTCCTCCTGCCCCTTCTTCAACTCTCCCATCTTTCCCAGCAGTACGTCAAGTGTAGACCACCCACCTCCTCTCAAAATCCACCCCCTCCACCTGCACCTCTGACCCCATCTCTTTGCACCTTATCAAAGCACTTGCCCCCTCCTTTCTTCCCTCCCTGACCATCATCTTCAACTGTTCACTCTCCAACGGCTTCTTCCCCACTGCTTTCAAATGACAGACGTTAATATAAATAAAATTACAGATGTGTCCATAAATGTTGTGGGGCTCGGAGGGGGGATGAATAAAGGGAACGAGTCAGGGCGACACAGAAAGGAGTTGAAGAAAAGGAAAAAAGCCTGAGTCAGGGATGGTCCCTTGGAGGAAATGTGCCTTCAGTAAGACTTTGAAGTCGAGAAGAGAAATTGTCTGTCAGATATTGAGACAGAGGGTGTTCTAGGCCAGAGGCAGGACATGGGCGAGAGGTCAGCAACAAGATAGATGAGATAGAGGTATAGTGAGTAGGTTAGCATTAGAGGAGCGAAGTATGTGGGCTGGTTTGTAGTAGAGGATGGAATAGAGGCCATTGGATTTGGCAAGAAGGAGATCATCGGTGACCTTTGAGAGGGCGGTTTCTGAGAAGTTAAGGGGATGGAAGCCAGGTTGGAGGGGGTCAAGGAGAAAATTGGAGGAGAGGAACTTTAGACAGTACACAGTGGGTGTATCAAACCTTTGAAAGGAATTTGTAAAAAAAAAAAAATTCAGAAAACCACCCCAAGATATCCAATGAGACTTCTGAGGAGATCTTCCTATTCCTGCAAGTACCCAGGGGAAAAAAACCCCAAAAACCTCTTGAAATAAAATGACATATGTCTCCAAATCTCCAAGTTCTCCTCATAAACTGTTTTTGTGGGACTCAAAGGAGCAACAATTGTTTTGTAAATGCTCCGCAGATTGCTCAGAGTGCTTGGCTGGTGCAGCTTCTCTTTGCCATTTTTGTTTTTCTACTTGGGGGTCTTAGTATTTGAAGGTTAATATTGTTTCAAGGCTAACATTCACTGAAGAGATGCCCATTAGAGTCTTTTGTCCTTTACCTCCCCAGTGCTGTAATTAGTATGTAGGAAATGAAAAGGCTTTTCATAATTTTTGCTTTCCCTTGCTTGTTATCAGAGATATTTGCACTTAACCCAGCCATCCACAAAAGTACTTACTAAGTGCTGACTGCATACAAAGCACCACAGTAGGAACTCTATTGTTGACCATAATCTCCCAGCAGATTCTCTCTTCTAATCCTAACAGTGCCCAAACAGAAGAGCTGAAATGTTCACAGGCTTCTGGAGAGCAAAAAGGCAATCCTGGAGTTCCAGGCATTTTCCCCATCCTTAATCAGGCAATCCACAAGCAGCCTCCTGTGGGGTCTATCCCAGGAAAACTGAGGTTGAATAATTTGCCAAGGACAATTGGCAAATTGATGGCCCAGCAGTTCAGGCTAGGATCAAAACCTAGAGCCCAATATTAGGGCTTTCATGTCATCCACTAGCACCAATTTATTACTCTCCTCTAATTACGGTCACTTCAGGAAGCAGAGACATGGTCAGTAAAAACAAGCATTAACCTAGAAAGGAAAGGAAAAATGCCAACAAAACATCCATTTGGAGAGCAATCCTTGCACATGGTTAAATTGCTGAAATGGTCAAGTTCATAAGGACATGATTGATCTTAATTTGCGAAAATAGAGAGGTTTTAGCACACAGTTGATTTTGGCCCGCAGTTACTGTTCTAATGGAACTGTGGTCTCTAGGACAGTCTAGGAGTGTATATTTAGCTTCCAGAAATATATATAAAATCCCAGCTCTGCCACTTGTCTGCTGTGTGACTTTGGGCAAGTCACTTCCTTTCTCTGTGCCTCAGTTCCCTCAGCTGTAAAATGGGGATTAAGACTGTGAGCCCCAAGTGGGATAGGGACTGTGTCCAACCCGGTTTGCTTGAATCCACCCCAGCTTTTAGAACAGTATCTGGGATATGATAATAATAATAATAATGTTGGTATTTGTTAAGCACTTACTATGTGCCAAACACTGTTCTAAGCGCTGGAGAGGGTACAAGGTGATCAGGTTGTCCCCCGGGGGGGCTTCCAGTCTTAATCCCCATTTTCCAGTTGAGGTAACTGAGGCACAGAGAAGTGAAGTGATTTGCCCAAAGTCACACAGCTGACAAGTGGCAGAGCTGGGATTTGAACCCATGACCTCTGACTCCAAAGCCCATGCTCTTTCCACTGAGCCACGCTGCTTAGTAAGTGCTTAACAAATGCCACAATTATTATTTGTTGGTTTTTATAATCGATTCTTACCTGGGCTCAAAATATTTCAGAAAATGGTCTCTGAATAAGCCCCTCCCTGCTCTAGACTGTGAGCTCACTGTGGGCAGGGAACGTGTCTACCAAGTCTATTATTTTGTATTCTCCCAAGCGCTTAGTACAGAGCTCTTCACACAGTAAGCATGCAATAAATGTGACTGAATCATTGAATTGAATCATTTAATCTTCAAATATTAAAATAGGACAGGTCGCTTAATTTTATTTGAACCCAATTTGAACTGTCATTTGGGGGTAGCCTCCAGGGGATTCTAGCAGTAGACAAGGAGGGCTTTTTTGTTTCGGCCTTTTGTCCCTTTTTAAGTTAAGACTTATTCAAAGCACTGTACTAAGTGCTTGGGAAAGTTCAATGCAACGGTGAAGAGTGACAATCCCTGCCCACAGCGAGCTCGCTAGGAGTCATCCCAAGAACAGCGCTTGGCACATAGTAAGAGCTTAACAAATACCATTATTATTATTATTATTATCTGGTACCTCCTGGACTTCCTGTTGCCCCTCCCCTCTTCCCTTGAGGGTAATAATAATAATAATGTTGGTATTTGTTAAGCACTTACTATGTGCCAAGCACTGTTCTAAGTGCTGGGGTAGATACAAGGTAATCAGGTTGTCCCACGTGGGGCTCACAGTCTTCATCCCCATTTTACAGATGAGGGAACTGAGGCCCAGAGAAGTTAAGTGACTTGCCCAAGGTCACACAGCTGACAAGTGGCAGAGCCGGGATTAGAACCCAGGACCTCTGGCTCCCAAATCCGTGCTCTTTGCCAGCTTCCATCTTCTTCAGTCTGACCCATTCAGCCGTCTCAGCTATCCAGATCTGTTTACTATTGATGCCTTTGCTAGCTCTCTGCTAATCAAGGGGTCACTTCTCCCACAACATCACTACCTAGGTGGACTAAACAATTCAAAAGGAAGAAGTTCATGAGCATGCGCAATTCGACAACTTGGCTAGATTGGTATTCACTGTGAATACATAGTGAAACAAAATGGACTGGTTGTTTTAGACACTAAATAGCTAAGTCAATCAAGCAATCAGTGGCATTTATTGAGACTGTATCAAGCCCTTGGGAGGGTGCAATACAATTGAGTTGGTAGACATGATCCCTGCCCTCTGCCATTTCATAGAAATATACAGGTTTCTGAATCCTACATTAGGGGGTGGGTATATATATATATTTTTTTTTTACCAAGCAGGCAAACACTAGAGTAACAGGATACGTCAGGATTAGGCAAATAAAATATTTTGGCCGGAAGACCACTCTTTTAATTTTGAAGGGAGGGGAGGGTGGGCACACATCATTAGGGTGAAGATAAGGGGGAGGGAAGGGACTTTGCTAGGCATTGGCTCCTTCCTGGTCCTGAGCCAGCTACAGATTCATTCAGCAATCCCTGCACCCTGCCGCTCCGAGGATCGCGGTGTGCACGGCTGTTGCCTCTAGTTCAACCTGCTCACAACTAGTTCAGAGATAGAGAGGGCAGTAGCTTCTGTGAACAGAGTCATAGCCTGGGTTCCATCTTGTGGGTTGTATTAAATCAACTGGCAGGCCCAGTTCGGGCCTGTGGGCTGATTTCGCCCACTTGTAGAATCCGCAGAGGGAAGCTGAAGGGACATTCCAAAGTGAAATCTAAGAGAGCTGTCAGTAACCTGCTTGTATTGGAATCTGACAGAAATGGAACACCAAACCAAAAGGAAGAAAAAGAAGGACATTCACATGTAACTGGAGCGTTGGGCTGTACTTTACATTTCTACTTGGATGTCCCACTGACACCTCAAACTTAATATGTCCAAAACAGAACTCTTCATCTTCCCACCCAAATCCTGTCCTCCCACTGACTTTCCCATTACCGTAGACAGCACCATTATCCTCTCTGTCTCGAGTCCATAAACTTGGCATATGCTCGACTCATCGCTTTCATTCTACCCACAAATTCAATCTGTCACCAAATCCTGTTGGTTCTAAAATCCACTCTTTCCTCTCCATCCAAACTGCTACTGGGTTGGTCCAAGCACTTATCCCATTCCACCTTTCTATAGTATTTGTTTAGTGCTTACTATGTGTCAAACACTATTCTAAGCACTGGGGTAGATACAAGTTAATTTGGTCGGACATAGTCCCTATTGCGCACGGGGCTCACAATCTAAGTAGGAGGAAAGAGTTGAGGAAACTGAGGCACGGAGAAGTTAAGTGACTTGCCCAAGGTCACACAGCAAGCAATTGGCAGAGCCAAGATTAGAACCCAGGTCCTTCTGACTTCCAGGCCTGTGCTCTCTCCACTAGGCCACACTGCTTCCCAAGACTACATCTCTGCCCCTGCTCTCTCTCCCTCCCTTCAGGCTCATGTCTCCTCCTGCCTTAAAGACATCTCCATCTGGATGTCTGCCCGCCATCTAAAACTCAATATGTCCAAGACTGAACTCCTTGTCTTCCCTCCCAAACCCTGCCCTCTCCCTGACTTTCCCATCACTGTTGACGGCACTACCATCCTTCCCGTCTCACAAGCCCGTAACCTCGGTGTCATCCTTGACTCCACTCTCTCGTTCACCCCTCACATCCAATCCGTCACCAAAACCTGCCGCTCTCACCTCGGCAACTTCGCCAAGATCCGCCCTGTCCTCTCCATCCAAACCGCTACCCTGCCGGTTCAATCTCTCATCCTTTCCTGACTGGATTACTGTATCAGCCTCCTCTCTGATTTCCCATCCTCCTGTCTCTCCCCACTTCAATCTATACTTCATGCTGCTGCCCGGATCATCTTTGTGCAGAAACGCTCTGGGCATGTTATTCCCCTCCTCAAAAATCTCCAGTGGCTACCAATCAACCTACGCATCAGGCAAAAACTCCTCACTCTCGGCTTCAAGGCTGTCCATCACCTCGCCCCCTCCTACCTCACCTCCCTTCTCTCCTTCTCCAGCCCAGCCCGCATCCTCCGGTCCTCTGCCACTAATCTCCTCACCGTGCCTTGTTCTTGCCTGTCCCGCTGTCGACCCCCAGCCCACATCACCCCCCTGGCCTGGAATGCCCTCCCTCTGCACATCTGCCAAGCTAGCTCTCTTCCTCCCTTCAAAGCCCTGCTGAGAGCTCACCTCCTCCAGGAGGCTTTCCCAAACTGAGCCCCCTCCTTCCTTTCCCCCTCCTTCCCCTCCCCACAGTACCTGTATATATGTTTGTACAGATTTATTACTCTATTTTACTTGTACATATTTACTATTCTATTTATTTTATTTTGTTAATATGTTTTGTTGTCTGTCTCCCCCTTCTAGACTGTGAGCCCGCTGTTGGGTGGGGACCGTCTCTATATGTTGCCAACTTGTACTTCCCAAGCGTTTAGTACGGTGCTCTGCATACAGTAAGCGCTCAATAAATATGATTGAATGAATGAATGAATATCGACTACTGCATCAGCCTCCTTGATGGCCTCCCTGCCTCCTGCCTCTTTCCATTCCAGTACTTGCTTTGCTCTGCGGCCTGGATCATTTTAATACAAAAACATTCGGCCCATGTCTCCCCACTCCTCAAGAACCTCCAGTGGTTGCCCATCCACCTCCACATCAAACAGATTTCCTACTAAAACCCAGTTCTTTTACTTCGCTCCTCTAACACCAAACTACTCACTGTATTTTGATCTTGTCTACCTCCCTGACTATCCCTCCCCCATTTTCTACCTCTGGCCTAGGAGTCCTTCCTCCTTCACATCTGACACTTCATATCTGACACATCACTCTCCCCGCCTTCTAAAAATCACATCTCTTCCAAGAGGCCGTCCTTCACTCAGCCCTCATTTCTCCCAATTCCTCTCCCTCCTGCATCACCCTTTCATTTGGATTTGTACCCTTTGAACACTTGATACTCACCCCACCCTCAGCTCAACACTTATGTGCATCTCTGTAGCTTATTTTAATGTCTGTCTCCCCCTCTAGACCTTAAACTCTCTGTGGGAAGGGAACACGTCTACCAACTCTATATCTTGTACTCTCCCAAGTTCCTAGTACAGTGCTCTACACGCAGTAAGCACTCAATAAATATGATTGATTGATTAATTACTGTGAGAGCATCACTCCATCCATAATAACCGCTCAGACATCTAAACAGGAGGGCCAATGGCCCATCATTTATAGGGTATCACTTTCAAGATCTTACCTGATGTGCCCACCAGACCATCAAGTATGAGAAAATGGCTATCCAGGTGATGGATCCGAAGAATGAGATAGGAAAAAACTTCCTTGATGACTGAAAGAGAAATGGTCAGAAGTAGTATATCAAACTGTGTAGTTACCAGTCATGAGAAAAAACATCCTAAAAGAACTAACCAAGATATTGTTTTAAACAGCAGATTAAAAATAATTATCCTGCATCCTTGGATGTACATGTTGACAGAGAAAGGCCAACTCAGACTAAGCCCAATTTTTTCTCATCTCCCCTTCTGTGTCACCCTGACTTGCTCCCTTTCCTATTCTCCCCATCCCCACAGTACTTATGTATAGATCTGTAATTTTATTTATTTGTAATGATGTTTGTCTCCCTGCACCCGCCACCCCCCCCCCCCCCGAATGCGAGCTCTTTGTGGGCGGGTAATGTCACTTTTCATTGTTGTATTGTACTTTCCCAAGCACTTAGTGCAGTGCTCTGCACACAGTAGGCGCTTAATAAATACGGTCGAATGAATGAATGAAAGTGACGTGGAGGTAAAGAACTCTTTTCTACAGTGCCCACTACTGCACGTAGCTATGCAAAATTACCCATAAACTAAGCTACTTGAACTCGGTTAGCATTGGCATCAGGACTGGAAGATATTGATGTAAAAATGTGTACAATAGCCCAGTCAGAATGGCCAGCATGCAATACTAGAAAACTTTTACACAATGAATCATGCCTAATTCTCTATTTTGTCCAGCAGTCTGAGTATTTTGGTGCTCATAACTTTAAGCAAATTCTACTTCTAACAACAACAGAGGCAGACTATTTGAAATTGGCTCGATTTACCTCAAAACCTGTAAGGCAAAACATGACATGTTTGAGCCAGTATTGCTAATTGGACCACAGGGAGGAGAATTCCTTGATAACACCTGCACTTTTGCTGTACCCTGTAGATGCCCCCTTTCGGGCAGCGAAGGCTAATTTTAGAGCATGCAAAAATGACCATGTACTTTTGGCAGATGGCCTTTTGTAGCAAATATTTCTAGAAAATACTTTTCCTTTGTTAAGGCACACAATTTTGCCTAGAGAAACAAATCTCGGTGAGGTGGATGAAAGCCATCTCAATTGTTTTAAGTATCATCCTTGGGTAATTACGTAGAGCACCTCTGCTTGTTTTGATGAGCAGATTATTGAAAAAGAAAGATTCACCAATTCACTATAACCCCTTTGAAATCTGGTAACAAGGACCCAAGTCTCCACCCAAAGAAGATTTGCTCCCTCCACTAATTTAGCCATTTGATCATACACATTAATCAGCAACTGAAGAACTGAATTAAAATTCAGAGGACCCACTTAATTTAATCTTGCTGTTTGCTAGAATTTATCAGCAAAGCTCCTCAGAGCTACCTTTCCAGTTGATTTAAGTGAGGGCTCAGTTAGTCCACTTTACCGAGGAACTGGAACCAGGATAACATTCTAGATAGCTAATGGGGTAGCTAAGCAGACCTAAACTACGTGACAGTAGTCGCCCCAAAACGTCTCTAGGTCTTCAAGAGGAAATACTTTATAGAAGGGAATAATTCCCATTGAATGCATCAAATCTTTTTTAATGAACTGTGGAGCTAGAACTTTACTCTTCTGAGTGGAGATGCTTACTTTCTCTTTGGGGAAAACACCCTTGAAGGTTTCGTGGCTCTTTTCACTAGGCCATGAAGCCACGTGGCCTAAAAGAAAGAGCATGGGCCTGAGTGTCAGGGGACCTGGGTTCCAATCCCAGCTCTGTCACATGTCTGCTTTGTGACCTTGGGTGGGTCACTTGACTTCTCTATGCCTCAGTTTCCTCATCTGTAAAATGGGGATTAAGACTGTGAGTCCTGTGTGGGACAGGGACTGTGTCCAAGCCGAATACCTTGTGTCTACCTCAGCACTTAGTACAGTGCCTGGTATGTAGTAAGTGCTTAACAAATACAAAAAAAAAATCTCATCTGGAGAATTGAGTTCAGAGCATCCTAACCCTGCAAATCCATGTCACTAAGAATTCATTTAGATTTCAAAGGCAAAGCCCCTAATCAGCTGGACCTCTCATCTCTTTTTTCTGTTTATCGACCACACGTGGTCAGGACAACAGTGACACTAATTCTTTGGTCTTTCCCCCAGTATATCTCCTGTAAACTGTAAACTTCCTGTAGTCTGTAAACTCCTTGTGGGCTGAGATCGCATCTACTAACTCTGTTGTACTTTCTCAAGCTCTTAATACAGTGCACTGAACACAGTAAAAGCTCATTAAATACCACTGATTGATATAAAGCTATACTTGTGCGTGGGGACCACTTCAATGGACTGAGCTGGAAGTGAATTCTAATCCCGGTTTTGCCGCCTGCCTGCTGTTTTAACCTTGTGAAAGTTACTTAATTTCTCTGTGCCTCATTTACTTCACTTGTAAGAAGGGGATTAAATACCTGTTCTCTCGTCTACTTAGTCTGAGAGCCCCATGTGGGAAGGGATTGCATCTGACTTGATTATCTTGTCCCTAACCCAATGTTTAGTGCAGTGCCTGGTACAGAGTAAGTGATTAACAAATACTTCAATTATTATTATTAAATGAGGGCTAGCTGTAGGGGGTCCAGTGATGATACTCATGAATACTGGACGCACTTTTATCGATGCTTTCCGTCGCCGGACCAGACAGGGATTAGACCAGCTGAAAACTGGACCGCTAAACTCCCTCGGTAGCTGCCATTTCAGTTCAGTCAGCTTATTTCTGACCTCTTCTTTGTGAAGAAGTGGACATAGAAATCCAAATGAAATGAGCGGCAACAGCTAACCATAGCAAATAGTAAGAATGAATACTTGTCTGCGGGAGCCAAATTCAAACCCTAAATTATATTATTGGAAAAGCTCGCTTTTAGTGATGAACACAAATAGAGCCTTCCTGTCCCCAAAATGTAAGCCAAAGACTCAGTGCCTCAATAACCCTATCCGTACAAAGGGAAAAAGCCTTTCTTGCCAACTCTCTGGAGAATGAAAAAGCAAATGTTCAACTATTGCAGTTTCTGATTGGGTAAGAGTGAACATTAGGTAAATTGGATTCTCCTTGGAAACATGGGAGGAAACGCAAACACACATTCCAAACCCGTAAAAGAATTATAAGGAAATGTTCATATAGAAGCTTATTTATAAAAATGTATTTATCCTTAAGTAGCAGGGGGCATTCTAAGCTTATTACCATCACTGTTGGTTAGGTTGTTACCAAATACCACAACGCAATAGCACCAAGTCAGTCTTACATAGACTTCCTCATTGCGCCTCCCCCCAGCCGCCACCCAGTCACTGAAAATCCACAAGAAACTAAATGAATCCAAGGCTGAATTAGTTTTACAACCATGTTTCACATCCCCAACAGCACCTGCACACTTGGAGGATATATAGTACTAGATTGTTTTTAGGGAGAAAGATTCTGATATCCCCCAACTGATCATCTTTGTAGATGCTCTTTAAAATTTAAACAAAAGCTCTATGGTGAGAAATTTCCAGGAAAGATTGGGATCTTTTGACAGTTTTGGTCTCAGAATTTTGAAAGCAATGTGGAGACCCCTGAGAGGGCCCGGAGAAGAGCCACAAGAAGGATGAAAGGGAGGGAAAATAGGTCCAATAGGGAGAAAAGAAGGGCAAGGGGTTGCTCAGCCTGGAGCAGAGGAATCTAGGAGTGACCAGGCACTTACCCAATGGCGCAGTGGCTTTTGCTTCACTTCTGGACAAAGCACGCTGCGCATGATGCTCCTTCCTGTCAAGGTAAGGCCCACTCCCTCGCTACCCCGACCCCACCTCACCCAACCCTACCCAGCCTGCTTCTTCTGCTCTGCCCTCTGTGCTCTTCACAACACCCCTTCCCCATTGCTCCTGCCATCCCTGCGGTATCCCAGGTGCCTCTCTCCCCCTCCCCCTGTGGATTTCCTGTCCCCTCCCTCTACACCCTAAATTTGCTTGCCAAGTTGTCTGACTTACACCGCCTGCTGCAGTGCGTGAGGAGGCCTGGAAAGGAACTGCCATGGCCTGATTTTCCCTCATCCTGCCCTGCTCCATCCCAGACTACCTAAACTTGACTGAAAACCAGGGAAGGAGGCAGCGGTGGGGCCACTAAGTTTAACAAAAAGTTTTCGAAAAGAAAAATTGGGACCAGTGACAGGTGTTGACTAGTCTAGTGTGGGTGGGGGACAAACACAGAGGGGCTATGGGGAGTCATTTGTTTGAGATACAGGGACGGGGAGCAGTAAAGCTATTTGACTCAGGCCAGGAAGGCCAGCACCATTGTCTTTACGTTATGCCACCCTCTCTTTTAAAGTATATTTGAGTCTTAACAGGGTGGACACCAACCATGTACACTCAAAGGTTATGTAGACTCTCAATGTGTGATCCTGAAGTGTATCTGTGAAAACACCTCCATCTTGAGGGGGTGCGGGGGAAGCGGGTAAAAGAAAGAAAATTGAAGCTCTGATGGTTCTCAGTGATTTATCTGAGATAACAAATTGAATAGGACCAGAGCTGAATACAGAATTTAGGCTTCCTGTGCTCCTTTCCTTGTCCCAATGATATCTTAACATCTCTCCTTCCTCTAAATTCTACAAGAGGTCAACTTTTCAAACAGATTCTCAATTTTCCGATGAACCTTTGGAAGTGTTGAAAAAATCTGAGAAAACTTAGTATTCCCAATATTCAAGGTGTGGTCAGGCGAGTGCCACATTATCCCAGCTAGTTCATACTAGTTCTAAGATGAGAGGGACCTTAAAGTGTGGTCTAATGAAAAGAACATGGGGAGAAGAGTCATGGAAGCCAGAAATCGAGTCCCAGCTCTGCCACTAGCCTATTGTGAAACTTTGGACAAATCACTTCACCGCTCTGGGCTCCAGTTTCCTCATCTGAAATATGGGGAGAGTAGGCAACATGACCTAGTGAAAAGAGCATGTGACCAGGAGTCAGAAGACATGGGTTCCAGTCCAGGTTTGGCCAGTGGCCTACTATGTGACTTTGGGCAAGTCACATAACTGCCTCAGTTTCCTCATCTGTAAAATGGGAAGATACCTACTCTTCCTACTTTGTAGACTGTGAGGCCTATATGGTACAGAGACTTTGTCTGATCTGATTGTCTTGTTTCTCACTCAGTGCTTGGCACAGAGTAAACACTTCATAAATACCATGATTATACTAACGATAATAAAAAATGATAATAAAAAAGGCTGTTCACCTAAGAACAGAATGATGTAGTGGATAGAGCATGGGACTGGGAGACAGAAGGTCATGGGTTCTATTTCCAGCTCTGCCTGCTGTGTGACTTTGGGCAAGTCACTTCACTTTTCTGTGCCTCAGTTACCTCATCTGTAAAATGGAGAATGAGACTGTGAGCCTCACGTGGGACAGGGATTGTGCCTACCTTGAGTTGCTTGTATCCACCCCAGTGCTTAGTACAGTGCCTGGTACATAGTAAGTGCTTAACAAATACCATTGTTATTATTATTATTAGAATTGGCAGTTAAAGAAAAAAATATTTTCTACTTTCACAGAGAATATTTTCACAGAGAAGCAGCGTGGCTCAGTGGAAAGAGCCTGGGCTTTGGAGTCAGAGGTCATGGGTTCAAATCCTGGCTTTGCCAATAGCCAGCTGTGTGACTTTGGGCAAGTCACTTAACTTCTCTGGACCTCAGTTACCTCATCTGTAAAATGGGGATTAAGACTGTGAGCCCCCCGTGGGACAACCTGATCACCTTGTAACCTCCCCAGAGCTTAGAACAGTGCTTTGCACATAGTAAGCGCTCAATAAATGCTATCATTATTATTATTACTTGTCCCTCATAAATTCCTACTGATTTTGAAGAGGTGTCTATAATAATATTAATACTACTACTAATAATGGTATTTGTTAGGCCATCAATGGTACTTATTGAGTACTTACTATGTACAGAACACTGTACTAAGCGCTTGGGTGAGTACAATACAAGAAAGTAGGGAGATGTGATCCTCTAGACTGTAAGTCTAAGGGGGAGGGAGAACAGGCATTTATTCCCCATTTTACTGGTGAAGAAACTGAAGCACAGAGAAGATCAATGACTTGCCCAAGGTCAGACAGCAGGCAAGTGGCAGAGCCGGGATTAGAACCCAGGCCTCCTAACTCCCAGGCCTATGTCTATCTATGTTCTATCCACTAGGCCATACTATTTGATTGAGTCACAAAAGTGTTAAAAAGTGCTCATGTTTCCAGTTACCGAGATTCCTTATTGATACTACAGTTACCCGTAAATTCTGCCGTTCAAAATGAGGTTATTGTTGGTAGATCCTGGTTGTCGGAACATCCAAAACCCTACTGGAGGCAGAACCGAGATCAATGGAATCAACCTACTACCATTCATCCATTCAATCGAATTTATTGAGCACTTACTGGGTGAAAAGCACTGTACTAAGTGCTTAGCACCATACCAGGGACCTGCATTTCCCAGATTTATCTGCAAGACAGGCAGAATCTTTTAAATAAGAGGCAACCTTGGCTGGCTCACTCCCTTCTTTCCTACTGGCATATACTCTTGTAGCTCTGCTGAGCGACCTGCCCCATTTTCTGACTTGGAAGTATGGTGCACATGCTCAAAACTTGGTCCATCTCAGAAAGTTAGGTTATTGATTTATAATAATAGTTTGAATGTATACTGAAGCATTGGAGTGTGTAGCCATTTGTATTTGCCTTAGGTTTTCCCCTTTCCTCTCCCTGTGCATTAAACTAAACTTCTGGATTTAAGTTTTGAATGCTTGGCAAACGTCTGGGAGCGCCAGGAACTTTTTAGATCCTGCTCTCTATTGTGACTGTGATTTAGGGGAATTAGCATAGGGCTAGGAATCAGGAGAACTGGGTTTGAACCTGGGGCAAGTCACTTAACTTCTCTGTGGCTCAGTTTCTTCACCTGTAAAATGGGGAATAAATACCAGTTCTCCCTCCCCCTTAGACTGTGAGCCCTGTATGGGAGAGGGGTCGGTTGTGATCTTATTATCTTGTACTACCCCAGGAGGGCTTAGCACAATACTTGGCACACAGTAATAGATATCACAATGATTATCAGTAGTAGTAACTGCAGTCCCGTGGCTTAGAACAGTGATCTGAGACAGCTTAACATGTTGGCTGCTGTGGGGTTCGCTGGTATGTCAGTTTTAAGTAAAGCGATATGTGACTAATTGGTGGTTCACGGTCCCTAAAGATTTAACATCAACATTGCTTCTCAGCAGCCAACAAGAACTTGGAACTCAACAGCTAGCTTAGATTAAAAAAAAAATAGAGTCCCTGCTAACCCAATCCAATTGGGCAATTATCTATCTCTCCAAGGTGGCCATATTCAATTTTGTTCCCTGATTCAAACATTTGGATATCAGCGCTAACCTCAATCCTAAATGGTTGTTAGTCCTTGAGCTCTCCCAGAAAGATACATTAACTATCACTTTACTTCCAGCAGACTTGAAGACAGAGTTAGGAAACAAGAGGGCACCAAGCACAGTGCCAAGTAGAAAGTTTGTAAGGCTTTTGGAGTTGGACCTACCTCAGAAGACACGCCCCGTTTCTTGAGTAATTTCACCAGCTTCACCTACGAACCATACTAAACATCAAATGTCAGGACAAGATTACCAACAGGGAGGTCCTGGAAAGCAGTCAGCTCACCAACGCTGAAACAACGCTCACGGCAATACAGTTCCACTGGGAAATACATATGTGGAGAATTGATGACAGCAGGATTCGGAAGCAGCTGCTGTGTGGTGGATGAACGGAAACGGGGTACATGCAAGCGAAGGGGGCAGAATACACAATTGAGAGGCATAGTGAAACACGGTCTCCTCAAATAATTTGACAGAACAGTGGGTTATTGGGAGACCTACAGACCACTCTGTTGGACAGCAATTGGGAGAGGCGTTGCTTTCCTCAGACAAAGCCTTCACAAAGATCAAGACAATCAAGAGGCAGGCTCAAAAATAGAGACAAGTTCTGTCTGGCACAAATCCATTAGTGGAGCAAGTGTAAATACAGAGTGGACTGTCAGTCTAATACTGGTCCTGCCAGTTCCCATTCACACACATTGATAAGATTTTATCAGCAGTAGCATCCTCTATGAAAATGAAGGACAGCTATACATATACATCCCAAGGAGTGATTTAGTACTAAGAAAAAGCTGGCTTTTCTATGACATTCCTTCCCTTTTTTACCTGCAAACTTCAACATTGATAAATGCTTTTTTTTAAAAAAAATCTATGGATTGATTATATTTTAAAAATAAAACATTAATTAAAAATGGAAAAATGAAGTACATACTAATTACTGGAATTGGAAGCATGTGTAACAATAAATATTGCTATATCATTTGCATGTAGATGATGTATTTATTCTGAAGCTATCTTTATACACCAAAAATAATATTGTCCTAATAATTACTGTCAGAGCTTTGGATGTTTTCTCTTTGGAAATTCACAAGCTTCTAGGAACACACAGAGCTATCCGTTTTAAAAACCTCTGTAAAAGAGATCCAGTTAAGACTATCAAATAACAATGCTCTCTCTGTCCCACCTTTCCTGAAAATGACACTTCACGGGGCTTTGTTACATTACAAATGTTTTCTTTAGAGAGAATATTTTACCCAGTTTACCATTAGTCATGCTACACCTATGACACATTAAGGCAAATCTAATTAAAATACTGCTTTTTCAGTATAATCAGAATTCCATTTCTCGAAAGCTTTTCCGCAGTGCCTAAATCACTCCTTGAAAGTTAACTTATAGTTAAGAACTGATAAGTGAATTGGCACTGAAGCTAGCTTTGATAATGAAAAACTTGAATAACCAAACAAAACAGTCTGGCCACCTTGGGGTGATGGGTGATTGCTCAATTTGATTCAGATAATGGATTTTCTTTTTTTTTTCTTAGTCCAAGCCACCCTCAGTTTGAATAATAGATTGTGTCTGGAACCTAAATGAAATGACATGGAAATCAAATTTTAACTACGTTTTTAAGTGCGAGGATCTTCGATGGTTATATATAGGTGAACCCCACGGTACAATGGAGGTATGCTCCTTGAAAATGTGGTTGTATCGTGAGGTAAAGTTCCCATAGACACAGAAGTTATGATTAGGATCCATTCCAGAATCACTGGAAAAGCAGTATGACATTCTTTTACATGCTATTTATTGTAATGATAAAAATCACTAAACTATTGTTTAATATTTATTCAAGTAATTCAAAGCAAACATCACACAATTAGATAAGTTAATTGTAAAATGATTATTAGTCTTTGCAAGAGGCTGTGGAAATAGTAGCTTATTTTCCCAATTGTGGTAGGGGTTTTCAACTTTCAAGGAGACTTTGTCCAACCTGGGTTGAATAGCAGTCTTCTACTTTTCTTCATGGAGTACCTCATAGCTGGTTAACCCTTTTTTAGCAACTCTGCTTTGAACTCCTCTCTCCATTAAGGTTTTTTTCAGTCACTTTTATAAGTTGACCCACTTTTTTGAAAACTCTTTGCCAAGATTTGAACTGACAGTGGAGAAACCATAACTACTACTTCATCGGTTATAGCCTCTTGCAGAGACGCATTGGACTGTTGTAGTTCAATGAGGTCTCTGCCAGACGATTCCTCTGAATGAGATGTAGTTAACTCGCTGGCATCTGCATCGTCTGTTTCTAAATTAAGTTGGCTACCCAGTTCAACAACCTCTTTGGTTATCTGCTCAGAGGTCTCTTCATCTCAGGCCAATGATCACCAACGTTATTCACCACATTCCAGATATTATAGCCCTTTCAGAATTCTTTAAGAGCTGAAACAGCTTTGTTCTCTTGCTGCAATTGCCTGGGTCACTGTGCTATGTGCATAATAAGGCCTGAAGCTCACAATCCCTGCTGGTCCATAGCTGAAGAAAAGAGGTGGGGTTTGGGGGAAGAAACACCTCTTCATCTTCTGGACCTAAGTCACCTATAGGCTGAGGGTGGCCCGGTGCATTTTCCAACAACAGCAGAACTTTAAAAGACAAATTCTTTTTGATAAATATTCCTTTACTGCTAGAACAAATTCACTGCAATGTTAGACTTGGAATAAGGTTCCAGCCACCCAAATGTTATGACTGAATCTCCAAATGACAGATGACAAAGTCTTGACCGTTTCCTTGAAAGTGCTAGAGTCCTCTGAATGGTATCCACGGAGGTGGCTGAGGTTGGTGTCAGCTGTTGCATTGCCAAAAAGGAGCAGGGTAAGCCTGTCCTTTGCTCGCCAATGATTTGGGCCAGTCTTCTCGTCTTTAGCAAGGAAAGTTGTGGCTTGCATTTTCTTCCAGAACAATCCTGTTTCATCAGCATTAAGAACTTGACGAGCCCTCTCCCAGGCCTCCGCCACCTTTAGACCAAGCCAAGCCCTCTCTGGTCCATTCCTGGGCCTACGGCGTTGGCCGGAGTAGTGAGGTGGGATCTGCAGGCCAAGGAAGGGGAAGGGAAGGGGCAGGGACCACAGCAGCGGTGAGTGCTGCTAAGTTTAAAATAGGAACAAAAAAGCCAGTTATGATGGCTTTGTGCCCAGTGGAGGTACCTGGGAAATGGAGAAAAGCAGGGGTGTGGGGGTGGGTGGGGAACGAAACCTCCAGGACCCAGGAAGTGTGGGGATATGGGTTAAGGGGTGGAAGGGATTTACTCACCTGCTGTGCTTGCCTGAAACACTGAAGCTGGTCGGGTTTATGCAAGAGCAAGGCATCAAATGATACAAGAATGATAAGAGCTATTTCTCTGGATTGGTTATATTGCAACCTGGAGTATGCCTGTATCTATCATTAGAACTAGCCTTCACTCCTTGTTTCACTCACTCACTCACACGCACACACACATACACACACACACACACAGAGATTTGTTTCTAGATTAATTTGATTTCTTCTGATACAATACTAGGGGTGCAAGCTAGAGGTCTGAGTTGTAGCAAGACTGCTTAGATAACCCCATAATTCAATTCACAATTTTATGCACCAATGAAGGACAAGAAGAGCATGAATTCATGTAATCCACTATAGACAACCCTCAAAACGGATTTTATTTAAGTTACGACCTCCTATCCACTAAATCTCTCCTTAGAGTAGCTCCCCAATCCTTCAATCTGTGAGGTCACTTCCCAGGTTTGTTAGGACAATCTCCAGAGGAGCAAGAGACCATCAGCCACACAATTCTGTTGATAAGAGGCAACAAACTCAAAACAGAGTTCCCCTTTATCTTCCCTGCCCATCCTCTGGGAAGGTGCTATTGAGGAGTGAAATGGCAAAAAAAAAGCAAAAACCCCAACAACAACAAAAAAATTGCCATCAGGAGTTGACGTGAGGTATCTGGATAATGAGACCCTAAATAATTGAGAGTTGGTCATTTACCACACCATTTTAATAGCTCACATATCCTCAACATTTCTAGCAAGAGGTAGGGGGTCGGTTTTTCTTTTATTACCCAAGGAGAGAAAAGGAGTGAGACAGAGTTACTCTTTGAGGCCAGGGGATGTATATCTTGCTTCTGTTATACTCAGAATAGTGCTTTGAACTAAGTGCTCATTAATAAATACCACTCATCGAGCATAACTTTCTAAAGTCAGTGGCTAAATTTTCCAAGATATAGACAACATTTATATGAAAAAAAACAAAAATCCTAATCCAAATATTTAATGTGGCAAGCAGAAGCAGCCTTGCTTGCAACCCGAAAGAAGAGGGATTTGCAATTAGTTCCTTTTGTTGTCATTTTCCTAGATTAGCTGAAAATGATTTGTTTGAGCCTGTGTAGACATGGATCTTTAGTCAGTCAATCCAATAAGTGGTATTTATCGAGTGCCATCTGGGTACAAAGCACTGTACTAACTCTTGGGAAAGTACAACAGAAAAAAGCCGCATGTTCCCTGTCCTCACAATCTAAAGTGGGAGACGGACAAAAATTATTCATAAATAGTGTGTGTGTAGGAGAATTTAACAGGAAGTAGAACAAAGTATATCGAGATAAAATAGCACAATAAGTAATTGAATATGCAAATGAAAGTCTAAATACATTGCCTACATGCTGAGGAGAGGAATCAAAATCAGTAAGTGCTATGGGTGGTGGATGAGTGTCTGTAACTAGGGTGGTGTGAATTATTCTGGGAAGATTTCCTGAGGAGGTAGGATCTCAGAAAGGCTTTGAAGATGTGAAGAGTTTGAGGGGACGGAGGCGGAAGAATTGAAAGCAATGTGATTACCTAACTGCGTGCCAGAGGGTGTTACCAGATGGGTTGAATATTCTGCCTAAACGTCCACCAGCTGCCTGGGGCTTTTTGCTACTCCTTTCACTTACTGCCAATTTGCCTGAACCCTGGGGGTGCCAGGAGAATGGGAAGACAGAGTGGAGCTGTCATTCTGATAGACACACCGATGACTGGGTTTCTAGCGTGGGACCAGTGGTATATTCCTCCAAAGACAATACTCATTACTTTATAGTGTCTCTGTGCAAAAGTTTATTGGATATCTACCTAGTGTGAGATTTGCCTCTGGCAAATTCAGCTCAATCATGGAACTTAATCTGGAAAAATTCCCTCAAAAAATAAACTTGTGCCTTGTGGACTTGTCCAGTGGCATGTATTTCTTAATTCCCTTTCTTAACCATTTCATATAGCCCACAGGATGCATCCTAAAAAAAGTCAGCTAAGTTTATCTACCTGTGTACTAGGAAACCAGGAAATTTACCTAGCTGCCATTGGCCTAGGATACGATTAGTTCCTCTTGGAGGAACAGAGCAGAAAAGTTCTGCTGTTGTAAAGAACAAAACAAGGCTCCAGTTTGGAGTTTTTCCTCTGAACTGTTAATCCACTGCTTAGTCAGAAAGACCTGTCATTTGAGATAACAGCGATTGATCCTGCCTTCCATTTTTTTTTAATCAGTCCCTGGGTATGTTTTTTATGACCTCCCAGATTCCAATCTATTTTTCTGAAACTGAAAATTCTAATTTTTTTTTGAGAGATTTTAACCTTCATCGGAAACTCTAGAAACACCAGAAATGAGGCAGGCTGAGTGTGATGATCACTTCAAACTGTTCCTACCCTGCCTTACTCCCAGGCATGACTTGGATTTGGAATCTTCTGCAACCTTTTCTGACCTGTGGACAGACTCCTCCACCTGCCCTGATTATCTTCTGGTTCTATTTGTTGGAAGCTGCTTGGTCCCAGGGCTGTGTTGTTTAAAACACTGTCAAACTCTTCTCTGAAGGCTATCTTAACCAACCTGGCAGGAGGCTTCATTGGTACAGAGGACTGGTATATGACCTCTATGTACTGAAAGGTTTGGGAGCGCAATTTAGACTGTGAACTCCACATCATTGCATAGGCAGAGGATAAACTGAGAATGAGCCAAGGAGCCTCCAAAGTAAGCAAACAAGTTTTCATTAAGGGCAGTAAGATGCAATGCTGATCTCTGTTTAGGGAAATAGACAGGAAGCTCTAGGATTTCTTCTTTTACCTATCCTCTGACTATCCTGAGAATAACAATTCCTTTGTACAGACCCAATTCGCTTTGGCCATGCAAGGCAACCTCTTCTAAGATAGCTTTCTCTCTAAAAAGGCAAGGCTCTCCTAGGGGGACAGAACAGGGAGTGAGACTTGGGATAAATTAAGCACACTTGTGAGAGAGATGTTTCACTCTCAATTCCTGTCCCAAAGAAAACAAACGAGCAAAAGGGAAAAGAGTAAATGATGAGGAGGATGGGCATACCTTTATAAGTTTTATGTGAAGACTGTGCAAACTCATTTTAACCCACACCACACTACCAGAAGGCTTACTCACAGTTTTTCGAACATCTGGCAGGGTAATCCACAATGGAAACACAATTGGGAAAACTATAAGGAATGTTATCTGTTTGCGGGTAGTGGTAGGCCAGGCCAGGCTGAGTGGTTGGTCTTCATCTTCTTCACCAGCATCTGAAGTCTGCCGGGAAAATCAAATGAGCAGCACGGTAAGAATGGAGCCTAAAACAAGGCGATTATCAAACAGTCCAAATTAAGACCCTCTTGGAGACACTTCAGTTATTTATCATGTGATTTATCATTCAGATTTAGAGAATTGTAGTCTTTGTACTGGCAACCTGCAATAAATTAGAAAATTAGATAAAATACAGAAATCTACAAGAGTAGGAAGTGGTATCATAAAATAGCCTTTTTTGAAGCTACTCAAGACATACACTTCCCCAAGAAGGCAATTTCACTGAAAAAGGTGGGTCTTGGACTGTGTCCTGATGGCTACTCTGGTTATTATTCGGTAAATGACTTCCTGAAGACAGGTGATTAGAACATGTTGCGGTGAGTTACAAGTACAGTTTTAGTGCACTAAACAGAGCTTCAGTGGCCTGAATGAGTTACTGAAACGTCCAAAGGTACCTACCTAACTTAGAAACAGTTTGTAGTATAAACACTGAAGGATCCTGGTCTCATGAATGAGTCTGCACAAGGCAAATTGCATGGCAGATTGAAATGATACACACACACACATACACACACACACACATATGAAAAAGTGAATGGAAATGTGTTTCTTTAGAGTTTTCAAGATAATGAGAGCTTGCTATCTAGAATTTTTGGTTACAATTTAGATAAGATTGTGTGCCTTGGAAAAATGCGGGCGAAGTTTGCCATTAGATTCTGTCCTCTTTCCAGCCTTTTGATTTGTCCAGAGGTCTGCATGATTGACAACTGCTGACTAGGGACCAAGCTGATAGCATGCTTGAATTTTGGGGACTGCCCTACAATTACTCTTTGCTGATCAGGTGGATCGAAGCAACATTTTAAAAGGAAGTTTCTCTCCTCAAACTAACCTTGCCTCATCGTCTAGTGTGTCCTGAGATTTTCTAGATAAACTCACCCATATCTGGGAGGTATCAGTTGGATTTGCTGGGCGCAGTTCTTCTGATGTCCCTCACCTTCATCATGTAAAGCCTTCCTTCTGCACAGGCATAGGTGTATTGAGATATTTATGCTAATTTTAAAATTATTTGGCTTTTTTTCTTTTGTTTCTCTTAAAGGTTGACATAACACACTACTAATAAATGAAGTTACTGAATACCAAGTAACTCATTCTTAAGAGTTGGAATTCACTGAAATACAATTACTGACTCTCAATCAAGATCAGCCTACAGGAACTTGTCTCTCAGATTCAGTTTTCTCTTGGTTAGAGGACTCCATGAAATTTCAAGTAGGAAAGGGAAATGCCATATCAGAGTTCACATTTATTCTGAGGATCTGATTGTGGCATTTATTCCCTTAGTCCGTAACAAAAACACATAGGTTGAAGGAAGTGATTTGTTAACCTAGAAAAGGAAACAAATTCACCAACCCTCTCTGCATGGGGCAGAACTAATAGTTGAAAAACCTTTAGTGAATCCTTGTGTTTCTTAGCAGTCCTAAGGATAGTCCATATGTTGGTCAGCTGATATTAGAAAGACTGAATCGTATCCTTGGGTACAGTTTTTATAATAATAATAATGATGGCATTTGTTAAGTGCTTACTATGTGCAAAGCATTGTTCTAAGCACTGGGGAGGATAAAAGGTGATCAGTTTGTCCCACGGGGGGGTCCCAGTCTTAATCCCCATTATAGGTAACTGAGGCACAGAGAAGCTAAGTGACTTGCCGAAGGTCACATAGCTGACAATTGGCGGAGCTGGGATTTGAACCCATGACCTCTGACTCCCAAGCCTGTGCTCTTTCCACTGAGCCACGCTGCTTCTCAACATGAGAGGACTCAACCGTTACCTTGAGTGGATGCAGACAGGGTATTTTTGTCTGGAGACTGGGTCCTTATCCAATTGGGCCAGGAATCCTAAGATTGATATTTGCTTCCCAGAGGGGCTAGGCGATCTGCATTACCCCCAGCTTACTTCCACCCTACCTCGCTCAGGGATTGATGGAGGCAACCGGGAAGGTTGGGCATGGGATGGGGATAAGAGTTGGGGCTGGAAAAGCCTAAAATTCCCACTTTACATCATGGTATCTGGGCTAGGACTTACACTCCGTTTTGCTACGATGCATATTTTTACTAAGTGTTTTGGCTAGAATGTTGTTAGAGTCCCATTATAGGACAAACCTTCCCTTAGTTCCTTGCTTAGTTATGGCATACCATAGTTTCGGAAGCAACTGCTTGTGTTCATGAGCACGCTGTTGGAAAGGATGAGTACCATAACACGAGTTTTCCTTAATGTGGGGTTTTGCAAGAATGCAACTGCATCTATAACTATACCTACATCTATCTATATAAACTGAGTGCATTTTTTTCCAAAACTGCTCATCCTGTCCACATGGTACAAATTCCACTTATGCCACCTTGGTAACAGATATTAGATTGGCCCCTTGTGGATTTGAATGAGAAAATGGAATTTTCTATACTGTAGGAAAATTCCTTTTAAAGATTATGCCTGCCCAAATAGGGGTCCTAAAAAGCAGAAGCAAAAGCCGGGTGAGAAAATATAGATTTTGTTGAATTTAACTACTTCATAACATTAAATACCAGTGGTTTATGTTTCTTAAGAAGGACACCAGGGAATATTGCAGTTTAAGATTTCAGTTGATCGTTTAACAATCAGAGCTATTTGTATTAATTTAGGCCACATATTTGTTATTATATAAGTTTTCAGGATTTACAGTTTTGTCTCTAAGCAAACTGCTAATTAATAGTCTTTACTGCATATCTACTATGTGCTGAGCATGATACTAAATGATCGGGAGAGATTAATAGGGAGAAGAGCAGGGATCCGAGTCTGCTTACCCTATTGTATTCTCTCAAGTGCTTAGTACAAGTGATCTGCATACAGAAAACACTCAGTAAATATCATTGATCGACTGATAAAAGACCTAATTGCTGTTTTCAAGGAGTAAACATTCTAAGGGTGAAGAAGGACAGATAGGAGGAAGAAGTGACTGGAAAGATGGATAGGTGAATAAGTAAGTGCTTCAATTCTACAGCATGTAATCGATATGTACAAAAGTGCTGCAGGTGGCTGTGAATCCTTAAGTGCTGAGATGGTGCAAAAGTACTGAGGAAAAATTAATTAGAGAAAGCCTCTTGGAAGAAATGAGATTTCGGGAGGACTTTCACTGTTTATCATTTATCCTAATTTATCAAGCATAAGTAAACACCAGAAAAAAACATTTTTTGATAACTCGTTCTCTCCAAAAAAGCAGAATATTTGGGCTCTCCATATGTGGTCACTTGTAAAGCACAGTGCCAGGTGAGATATACTTTAGAATTCTGAGGCCCAGCATCTGCAGATTCACCTACACAGTGAGAAGGAGGGGACAGATTCTCATTCCATAGCAGTAGTCGTTGGATTCCAAAAGACCTAGGAAAAAAAAGTCTAATAGTCTCCACAATACACAAAATTTTCCCCAGATGTAAGAAGATGGTGAACTGAAGATATTTCAGGCTTCAACAGAGTAAGGGACTTCTAACAATTAGTTGCCCAGAGACTGTCAGCCTTAGAGCTATTGTCAGGCAGTTTTTTGCCATGACAAAAATATCTTAAAGAAACTCAAAAGACATTAGAGTTTCTTGCTCAGCTGCCTAAGGAGACAGAGGCACAGCACCTCATTCTCTCCATCCTTGATGCGAGTAGGCTGCTGGGAGGACCGTGCAGGTGCCAGTATTCACAAAGGCCCTTCGTTTATGGTCACTAAACCAGTTCCTTTCATGTCAGTGACAGTGAAATGATATAGATGCTGGGGACCTAGCTTAGAAATAATGACGAGGGAGGTAAAAGTCTGAGTACGAAAGAAGCCAAATGCTGCCTAGGCAACTCTGGATGCTTCTGTGTCACCCTAACCTGTTCATTTTGCTCTTCCCCCTCCTCCCAGCCCCAAGCCACTTATGTACATATCTGTAATTTTATATATTTGTATTGATGTGTCTCCCCCACTCTAGACTGTAAACTCGCTGTGGGCAGGGAATGTGACTTTTTATTGTCGTACTCTCCCAAGCACTTAGTATAGTGCTGTGCATACAGTAAGCACTCAATAAATACAATTGAATAAATGAATGACAGACTTCAGTGAACATCTACTTCATGCAGCTCCGAGTAACTGGCTACTAAATGTTGTTTTAAAGGATTGGCTGTTATTTGAGTGCTCTCTCTCTCTGTGTGAGGCCTACTTTACTCTGCTCTTGTAAGGTTCTGCTGGATTCATTTTGGGCTGGTTATTGGGAGCAGATGCATATAGCAGGGGGTCAAGTGGAGAGCAAAGACAAATATGGAAGATTTGGAAAATAGGACTTGAGGAAAAATTTAAATGAGTAGGGTTATTTAGAAATTAAGTCTGAGAGGATACTGACACAAGTCAGCCAGTACATAAAGGACTGCTATATGGGCAATGGTGATAACTGTTCTCCCTCTTCCCTGAGGATGGAATAAAGGGAAATAGATTTACATTGCAATAGGAATCATTTCCTGTCTCAGGGTCGCACTTGGAGAGTTTCCAGTACTGTACCAAGTGTCGACTACCAGAGGGAGAGTCAAGCAGAGGCCTAATCATTCCACTCCTAGCGTGGGCAGTGGCTAGCGAGTGGAAGGCAATCTGCTAGAAGTCAAAACTCTCTGTGCTGGGCAGCAGCGGTATCGGAGAGAGTCGAGGGCAGAGACTCAGGTTTACTGCGTGGATGGAGGCAGTGGTAAACCACTTCTGTATTTTTACTGAGAAAACTCTATGGATGCACTACTAGAACGATTGCAGATGGAGGTGGGGTGTTTTGGGAGAGATGTGTCCATGGTGTCGCTATGGGTTGCAGATGACTCAACAGCACAAGACAAGATGAGGAGTGATTTCATTTAGATATAGGGAAGAACTTCGTGACTTTAAAGGTTATAAGATACTGGAATAGGTTGCCAAGAGAGGTTGAATAGTGTTTTACACTGGCTATTAGTGAAAAGTCCTTTAGTTGTCAATTGCTTAGAGTAAAACATATAAAATAATCCTCAAATAATCCTTTAATGAAAATGGGGCAACACATAAAATGAGGCAATGAAGACTTCAATTGTACACATGCCTGAAAGTTCCTGATGTGCAGTGAGTTTTTAAAAAAATCCTCGAGGCATGCTACTTCTCAAACCATGCCACCTCAGGTGACCCTAAAGCCATTGCTCAGAAGGTCATTCTGGAAGCTCCTTGGTGGTTATTTATGTCCTCTGGATTTTCCACTATGATCCTCTGAAAGAGCATTACAGAATACACCAAGGATTGTTCTCCCTGCTATTGTTTCCAAATGAAAACCTAGGAACAGGATTGGGCCAGGTAACTAAAAATATGAATGATAACGGTTTTTTGGAAACCATATAAATAGCTAGTGCTGAGTTTTGCTAAACTCTTCTAGATCCATATGCACTGTTACCATAATTGAAAAATATTTCAATTGGAGGCATATGTCTCGTCTCTTGCCAGCATCTCTCTTACGAGGCCACCCCTAAGTTTACTGACCCTCCATCTATATGCCTCTCTCTCAACTCTGAACTACCCTTTTCTGGGAAAAACAAAACAAAACACACACAAAAAAGCTCAGTATGACTCAGATGATTTAAGTGATCCCAACAGATGGTGACATTTCATCAATAACCCTTCTGCTTATAACCTTCAGATTATATCCTTTCCCCATCTGCCAAAGTCACCAAGCAGGCACTGTTAAAAGCAAAGATCAGAAAATAATTGTCTGTTTAGATGCACAAGTCCTAAACACCCTACTATCCAATGAAAACAATTGTCTATATTGTACTAGTTCCAAAAGCTGCATTTGGGTTAACTGTTGGAATTTAAAACAAGCCAACACTAAACTGTCACAGAATATGCAGACACCACCGAGCCCACTGTTGGGTAGAGACCATCTCTATACGTTGCCAAGTTGTACTTCCCAAGCGCTTAGTACAGTGCTCTGCACACAGTAAGCACTCAATAAATATGATTGATTGGTTGATTGATTGGATGGTAAGGAGCCCTCTGATGAAGCTGTCTGCTGAGAAGAATTAGAAAAAGTGATAGGTATGAAGTTGTGGTGAATAACTGGGAATAAGCTCCTCATTCATTCAGTCGCATTTATTGAGTGCTTACTGTGTGCAGAGCACTGTACTAAGCGCTTGGGAAGTACAAGTCAATTCCTCCAGTCTATATTGTATTTAGGTATGCTAGCTGCTACTATAGAGGTATAGAGGTTTATTCATGGAGGGATAAACCTTGCTTTGACCTACACTGGTATAATGGAAGAGGCAACATGGACCTGAGTGTCAGGAGGCCTGGGTTCTAATTCCGACTCTGCCACTTGCCTGCCTTGCACCTTGGGCAAGTCATTTAATTCCTCTGTGGATTGCTCTCCTATCTGTTCTCCCCTTAGGCTTTGAGCCCCATGTGGGACAGGAACTGTGTTTGATGTGCTTATTTTATACCTACCCCAGCCCTTAGTGCAGTGTTTGGCATACAGTAAGTACTTAACAAATACCACAATTATTATTAACTCTGCTGGGGATTACTCTAATGATTGGGAAAGAGGAAGCCTTCTTTATGCGTCCTTGTTCTTTAACCTCCTCCCACTACGTTAAGAATTTGTCTGCCTATCTTCCCCACCACTAGATTGTAAATCCCTTAAAGGACAGGGACTATATCCTTTACTTCTGCTGTTTTCTCCCAAGCCCTTAGTACAGAGTTCTGCACACAGTAATAGCTTAGTAAATATCATCGATAACTAGTTCGGGAGCTAGCAATCTAAGCTGAATCAAACTGAAGACTGTCAGAGTTTCCAGTGGGTTTCTATGTGACCCTGATAAAAATTACCCAAGGTTTCAGCACCAGAGCAGATCTATTGCTTGTTCAGCTCCTGTAAATCTCACACTTTTCAAGGGACGAAATGGCTGCACCATTGGAGAAGCAGCGTGGCTCTGCGGAAAGAGCCTGGGCTTTGGAGTCAGAGGTCATGGGTTCAAATCCTGGCTCCACCAATTGTCAGCTGCATGACTTTGGGCAAGTCACTTCAATTCTCTGAGCCTCAGTTACCTCATCTGTAAAATGGGGGATTAAGACTGTGAGCCCCCCGTGGGATAACAATCACCTTGTAACCTCCCCAGTGCTTAGAACAGTGCTTTGCACATCGTAAGTGCTTAATAAATGCCATTATTATCCAGGGATTATTACTTGGCTTTTGGATCAGGGATACACTCAGGTGGCACACATTCCTGGCTCTGTGCACTTCTTCCCAGGATTCTTTTTGCTCCATCCCTCACCAAATAAAACATAGCAAAAGAAGGGTTGGAGAGTGTGGACAAAGAGAAAAGGGATGTATGATACTATTTTCAGTGGAGAAAGGGATATCTTCTTTATACTATTTCTTCTTTATGGTATTTGTTAAGCACTTACTGTGTGCCAGGCACTTTACTAAGCACTGGGGTAGATACAAGCTAATCAGATTGGACACAGTCCATGTCCTACATGGGGCTCACAGTCTTAATCCCCATTTTACGGATGAGGTAACTGAGTCCCAGAGAAGTGACTGACCCAGAACTAAGCAGCTTCAATACTTCAGACTTCAGAACTCAGCAGCTTCAGAGAAGCAGCGTGGTTCGTTGGAAAGAGCACGGGCTTGGGAGTCAGAGGTCATGGGTTCAAACCTCGGCTCTGCTGCTTGTCAGCTGTGTGAGTTTGGGCAAGTCACTTAACTTCTTTGTGCCTCAGTTACATCATCTGTAAAATGGGGATTAATATTGTGAGCCCCCCATGGGACAACCTGGTCACCTTGTATCCTCCCCAGCCCTTAGAACAGTGCTTTGCACATAGTAAGCACTTAACAAATACCATTATTATTATTATTACTGTCTAGGTGTCAGGATTTGTATCTAGTAAAGAAGAGTGGCTCTGCCACTGTGGTATATTGATGAATTGTGGCTATTGTGGCAAATGAAGAATTAAGAGAGCACTCGTACTAAGCCCTTGGGAGAGCACAAGAGAGTTGATAGACATGATCCCTGTCCTTGAGGAGCTTTCCACTGATAACTAATTTGGATGATTTGAAACAAACAAAAAAATTGACAACTGATTGCCCATGTAGAGGGAAGCTGAAAAACAGACCCAACTGCAAAAAACTGAAAAAACTTCTTGGAACTCTCAGTTTCACATTCTCACTAGTTACTGTTACAAAGGGCACAGAAATATTTGGAAGCAAGCACATTTTGATTTGACCTCTATCAGCCATCGAGTTAAAATGAATCCAGGGAAATATCTCAAAATAGCCTGTCTTCAAGTTGTTTTATTGATTAGGCTCTCTCATCTCCTGTTGACAAAATGCAATCTCAAAAAAGCGTGTGGGTCTGTGTCCCTGGGAGCGAGCCTGAGCTTGCTAATATTCACTTTGGGGTAACAAAAGGCAGCGCAGCAGGGAGAGAGGGTGGAAATGCCACTTCGAGATTTAATAATAGGATCACATTTATGAATTTCCACTCCAGTGGCACAGCCTTAATAAGGTGCTCTTGGTGCTATTTTAAGTATTGCCCTGCTGACAATGGCAATGATCTGCGCCTCCTTCACCAAGTGAAGACTCCTGTTTCCCGGATACTTCTAGGGAGGAAGCACCCTCTTATGATAGAGAAGCAGCGAGGCTCAGTGGGAAGAGCACGGGCTTTGGAGTCAGAGGTCATGGGTTCAAATCCCGACTCTGCCACTTGTCTGTCAGCTGTGTGACTTTGGGCAAGTCACTTAACTTCTCTGTGCCTCAGTTCCCTCATCTGTAAAATGGGGATTAAGACTGTGAGCCCCCCAAGGGACAACCTGATCAACTTGTAACCTCCCCAGTGCTTAGAACAGTGTTTTGCACATAGGACTTAATAAATGCCATTATTATTGTTATTATCCAAACTCATCAAATATCCATTAACAATAATACCCTCTTTGTTCAGGGAGGCAGTACTAAATGACTCCAGAGAGCTTAATTTTAAATAAAAAACAATGCCAACATTTACTTTTCATGCAAATAAAACCCCATTAACACACTTGGACATTGTAAGTGACTTTGGCTCAATACATTTTAAACCGGAGCTAAAGTAGATCTTTATCTCATGATTTCTTTCCCTGTATGTGTCTCGTTTCCCCTAGCCATTCAGGTGAAGAAGCAGAAGAGAAGCAGCATGGCTCAGTGGAAAGAGCATGGCTTTGGAGTCAGAGGTCATGGGTTCAAATCCTGGCTCTGTCACTTGTCAACTGTGTGACTTTGGGCAAGTCACTTAACTTCTCTGTGCCTGAGTTCCCTCATTTGTAAAATGGGGATGAAGACTGTGAGCCCCCCCGTGGGACAACCTGATCACCTTGTAACCTCCCCAGGGCTTAGAACAGTGCTTTGCACATGGTAAGTGCTTACTAAATGCCATTATTATTATTATTTTAAGTGCTTAATAAATGTCATCATAATTATTATTAGATGGAAGGCCTCTTGGGGGCCAGGGAAAGCATATGAATCAGAGTCCTAGAACCACTCTCCAGCACTTAATACAGTGCCCTGCACAATGTCAGTGCATAATAAATGTTGAAGTATTAATGATATGTATGAACGAAATACAAAAAGGAGAAGATGCATTAGGTCTCTCTGGAAATCTCATTTCCCTAGTAAGGATAGTCCGCTCACTTCAGGCACAAGACACAAGCCTAATTAGCTGCAATTCCGTGTTATTATGGTTTTTATAGATCCGGTTTTCCAGTCCCAGCCTTTCTGCGGAGCATGCATTTTGGAGGCCATTTGGCACAGAGGAACCGATAGTCTCAGGATATAGAGAAGGACTATCCTTACATCTTGCACCAAATGGCCTGCAAAACGCATGCTCCGCAGGAAGGCTGGGACCGGAAAACCAGATCTATAAAAATCATAATACCAGGGAATTGCAGCTAATTAGGCTTGTGCCTGAAGTGAGCGGACATCCTGCTTTAGGCGGGACAGTCACACTAAGGTACCATTCTGCCATTCCGAAGACTTAAGGTGGGCCCTGTTCTTGGCCAGGATTTAGGTGGGGTGGTCGTGCCAACATGCCAACAGGGAGAAGGAGTGGAGGAGAGGCTGGGTAGACGTCTCTTCCTCCCCCTCCTCTTCTTTAGTGGCAGCTGCTCTCATTGTCATAATGCCTGAAGTGGACGCTCTGGGCTGTCGCTCGGTGTTTTTGATACAGCTGGAAATAGCTCATCTAGCCATATTATAGACTCCCAAGATGGTCTGGAAGGGCCAGTTCTGGTGGGGCTGTCGGATTGATTCTATTTATTCTGACGACTTGACACCTGTCCACATGTTTTGTTATGTCGTCTGTCTCCCCCTTCTAGA
Source organism: Tachyglossus aculeatus (assembly GCF_015852505.1). Taxonomy (NCBI): domain Eukaryota; kingdom Metazoa; phylum Chordata; class Mammalia; order Monotremata; family Tachyglossidae; genus Tachyglossus; species Tachyglossus aculeatus. The sequence continues at coordinate 14,630,607 of NC_052099.1, forward strand.
CTGGGAGCCCATTGTTGGGTAGGGACCATCTCTATATGTCGCCAACTTGTACTTCCCAAGCGCTTAGTACAGTGCTCTGCACACAGTAAGAGCTCAATAAATACAATTGAATGAATGAATGAATGAATTGAGGGTCATGGGTTCTAATCCCAGCTCTGCCACTTGTCGGCTGTGTGACTTTGGGCAAGTCACTTAACTTCTCTGTGCTTCAGTTACCTCATCTGGAAAATAGGGATTAAGATTGTGAGCCCCACGTGGGACAACCCGATGACCTTGTATCCCCCAGCGCTTAGAACATACCATCATTATTATTATTGAGGTCCTTCCATTCAAACTTCCACCATGGTGGTCCAAGCAAGTGTCATATAATGATAATAATAATAATAATAATACTAATAATAGCATTTATTAAGTGCTTACTATGTGCAAAGCACTGTTCTAAGCGCTGGGAAGATTACAAGGTGATCAGGTTGTCCCATGTGGGGCTCACAGTCTTAATCCCCATTTTACAGATGAGGTAACTGAGGCACAGAGAAGTTAAGTGACTTGCCCAAAGTCACACAGCTGACAGACAAGTGGCAGAGCTGGGATTTGAACCCATGACCTCTGACTCCAAAGCCCATGCTCTTTCCACTGGGCCACGCTGCTTCCCATTTACCACTGCATTATCCTCCTTGCTGGCGTCCCTGTCTCCAGCCTCTTCCTTCTCCAGTCCATACTTCACTCTGCTGCCCACATCATTTTTCTAAAATGGGGTTCTGCACCCCTCCTGTTCACTGGATACAAAAACCTCTAATGGTTGCCTCATCCATTTGCATCAAACAGAAACTCCTGACCATTGGATTTGAGGCAGTCAATCACTACTACTACTTAGTAATACAAAGGAAGAGAAGGTAGAGAAAAGAGAGAGCAGCAGAAAATTTCCTCACTACCTACCCTCACTCCTCTTCCACTGTACCCAAACTTGTACGCCTTGTTCCTCTCAAACCAACGTTCTTTCTGTTCCTCATTCCCATTTCTGCTTCTGGCCTCCCTTCTGCCTGGAACTTTCTCCCCCTTTCCATCTGGCAGACCCCCTGCTCTTCCTATCTTCAAGGCCCTTCTGAAATTACTCTCCTCAAGGAAGCCTTCTGCAATGAATCTCTCCCCTCCCTACCTTATAACTCCCACAAACTGCCTCTTCAGTGCTTCAGCATCACCTCTCCCCATTGCACGTCTTCATCTCTTCCTGTGGCAATTACATACATAGCTTCATACTCTTTTGCTTACCCCTGCCTACCTAAAACACATTGCAGTGTGCATGTAGAAACCCTTTCTAAAATGTACTCAGTCGCAGTCAAATTATTGAGCAGCTGTTTTGCTCAGCAGTGTCTGCAAATAGTCTTTCAACTACTATTTTTTTCCCACTGTGGGGAAAGTCAGCTCACTAGTATTGGGAGGAAACAGGGTAAAATGCAGGTTTCCAAGGGTGGAGCCATCCAAAAAGATGTTCCTTCCCAAACTTGCGTTAGGATGCGTGAGATGCCTAGAAGCAATGCCTGCTTCAGGGTGGCAGTGGTTGAAAGTGTCCAGCCTCCCTTTGCCTGGGTCAGAAGTGGGGCCTGTGGTAGAAGAGACCTTGGAGAGGAACACGGTGGCTCTGGAGCAAGAGTGTGTGTGGAGGAGGTAGGGGATGTGGCATCCCGCTGTAGCAATGTTCTAAGTTTGGGGTTTCAGGTCACCCCTGAGATTTTGGGCTAACTTCCAAGGGCTAGGTAATAGTCAAGGCCAGTAGGGTTGAGTAGGGAAGTAAAGTTGGAAAGAGAAGGGAGAATGGGGATAGGGAGATAAAGAGGCTGGGAATAAAAATATTCCCCAGATTTGGAATGGAGAATTTAATAGGTAAATGGGAAAGAAAAGGGACTGAATGTGGAAATCAGCATTCACTGACTGTCTAGTTCGGTGGCTAGTGCCCAGCCTGGCAAACTGATCCTGAATTCTCATCCCACCACTGCTTTTGACTCTGGGTGGCAGTCTGTTCTGAAATAGATTCTGCATCTAATTCTCCCTCCTTCCAATCCTTGGTTGCTTTAATTTCCCCAAAAGAAAGTAGACATTTAGTGGTTTACAAGAAGTTTGTTTCCAGTCACTAGACACAATTTTCACCTGCATAACTGTAAAGAGCTGCTCAGTAGTTGACGAGTCGGAACGGTTTCTATTTTTGCTGACAATTTGGGGAGATCCTACTGTGAAAATCAACTGGAAAATGGAAAAACACAAATTCAATCAACTTGGAACACTCAGGGCCTGATTACCCAGTTTGTGGATTAGCAGTGTTCTCTACTATTCCTTTTCGTCCTATTTATTGACCATTTCACTGCTCCCCCAGTAGTGGATGAGAAGTAGAACTAAAAGTAGATGAAATTCAGATAGGACAATGTCATTCCTTGCCAGGAGCTATGAGAAGACCAAGTGGGTGAGCAGGTTTAAGCCATAATAAAGGCTAAAATTCAGGTTTTGGGATTATTTGTGGATTTCATGCATCTATGCCACCCCACCCAACTTCACAAGGATATGTTAGGGTTGGTTGTAAAATATGGAAATATAAAATGTGCACCTGATCTTTGGTGGTTGCTGAAAAGATCAAATGTTTAACAACACCATAAGGTTCACTATGTTACACATATCAAAAACTGATAAAGGAGGCTGATATTTTCAGGTTATGCAATATTTAAAAGTGTGATTTGCCAGGGAGCAGCAAAAGCAAAGAATTATTCAGAAGGATCAAAGAAGATTAAGCACAACAAGACATATACATATCATTCCATTTAAGCAAAGGATGTTGAAATTTTCAGCTGTTCTCTCTCCTTTCTCTATATTCTATTGCTGAAGCATTCGAGATTCTCCAGGAACCAAATCCTTGGCATTAGTGGCATTCATTACTTTTCCAATTAGGTTTCCTTAGAAACTAGTGGAAAGGTTTGTGTACACTCGAGGTAGGAGGTGGTACTAGTGAGAATGGATATTATTTTTAGGAAATTCATAGGTTAGATGGAGTATGGCCATTTTGTCTAATGAAAGGCTTATTAATGGGGGAAATCGTGCAGAAAGGATCCATTTTTTTCCTCCGGCAAACTAGAAAGAGCATAATAGCACTGAAGAAGGTTCATATAAGGTCAAGGTAGTCATGCAGGTGGAAAATCTTTGATATGAGGACAGGCTGATAGGATTTGGACTACTCAGCTTAGATGGATAAAGAGAAGGAACGTGACTGAAGTTTTAAAAAATCACAAAGACTGTAGGCAGGGTGAGCATGGAATTTTTGTTCATTAAATCTCACTATAATAGATGAGGGGGCACTCACTGATGCTTGAGAGTGATAGGTTCACAGAAGAAAGACAAAAACACTTCATCCAGTGGGTGGAAAATAACAGCAGGTTCAAGAGGAGTTTGGATAAATTCAAAAGGGTAAAAATTATGAGTGGTCCATTATGGGTTATTATAAGGAAAGTGGGATGGGTGAGATATCCCATCCATAAACATGAGGATCAAGTTGAGGACAGCAGAGAAGCGGTATGGCTGAGTGGATAGAGACCAGGCTGGGAGTCAGAAGGACCTGAGTTCTAATTCTGAATCCACCATTTGTCTGCTGGGTGACCTTGGGCTATTTACTTAACTACTCTGTGCCTCAGTTACCTCATCTGCAAAATGGGGATTAAGACTGTGAGCCCCATGTGGGACATGGACTGTACCCAGGCTGATTTGCTTGTATCTACCCCAGCGCTTAGTACAGTGCCTGGCATACAGTCAGCACCTTAACAGATACCATGAAAAAAAAAAGAGAGCAACCATCAGACTGTTGGAGACTGGGCTAGGTGAACCACTGATTTAACCCAGTAATGATGATGATGGTATTTGTTAAGCGCTTATTATGTGCCAAGCAGTGTTCTAAGCACTGCTTATGGGAGAAGACATGAAGCTCTCAAAGTATGCAATTTCACCATTCCAGAAAGACATTCAGAATAAGGAATAAATTAGAGAAGCAGCATGGCTTAGTGGATGAAGCATGGGCCTGGGTGCAGAAAGACCTGGGTCGTAGCCCCCTGCTTTCTGTGTGATCCTGGGCAAGTCACTTCACTTCTCTGTGCCTCAGTTCCCTCATCTGTAAAATAGGGATTAAGATGGTGAGCCCCCTGTGGGTCATGGAATTTGTTCAACCTGATTACTTTGTATCTGCCCCAGAGCTTAGAACAGTGCCTGGCACATAGTAAGCGCTTAACAAATACCATAAAAAATAAAATAAAGGAGGTTTCTCCTGAAGAATACTTGGGAAGGGTAAGAAGGGGGAAAAACACAGTAAGTAGGACAAAATTACAAAGGCAGACTGCCCAAATTTTTAAAAAATAAATTAAAGGGAGGAAATTTACGTCAACTCTGCTCCTTTTATTCATCCCCCCTCTCAGTGCTACAGCACTTATGTACATATCTGTTAATTATTTATTTATATTGATGTCTCTCTCCCCCTGTAGACTGTAAGCTTATTGTGAGCAGGGAAGATATACTCTCCCAGGTGCTTAGTTCAGTGCTCTGCACACAGTAAAGTGCTCAATAAATATGATTGAATGAACTCTATTAATGAAGAGAGTACTTAAAGATTGGCTCCTTATTTAGGAATATGTGAAGGGAATCATTTCAGCCTGTAGAAGGCCAGCGCGGGTAAAACCAGGATTCTAGTAGCTAGGTTTTAGGAGTTCACTGCAGTACTTTCCAAAACACAAAACGTCACCTAAGAGACAGGTAGTTTCATAATATTGTGATCTTTCTGGTAATGTGTATTAAAACTACCAGAATTAGAATCTCTGAAAATTAAAAAAAGAACCCATGATTGAAACTTTCTAAAATGTAACACAGATAGATACAGATGTTTCGACATAAGATTCCGCACACACACTTGTATCTACCCCAGGACTTAGAACGGTGCTAGACACATAGGTAGTGTTAACAAATGTAATAATCTTAACAATAATAACAATAACAACAATAATAATAATGTCACAAGTGATATTTTAGGTGATCAAGACTTTCAGACCTCCCTGTCTTTCCCTACCATGATTACTGAGAGAGCTAAACAGCAAAGCCAAACAGCCGTGGCACAGTGAATGTTAAATTGGGACATAAGAAGAGAGATGCATCACCCTTGACAGCTAATAGCCGATAATAGTAAACGTCCCGCAGATCTGGAGATCCAAGTTCAAATTCGATACCCATCATAAAGGAAAATGAGATTTTTTAGGGGGCCCTAAACTAATACCCCAGACACTTCCAATCATCAAGTCATATGGTGACAATTCTTTATGGCAAGGGGAGAAAGCTGTGGGAGGAACCTGGCAGAATTTATGACTAGCAGACATCCATAGAATTAAGAAATAGCATGAATTCCTTCCTTTCTAAAAATAAAAACAAAAGCCACCACTGAGAAGAGAGTAGTTGATGGGGAAAAGATTATGCTTTCAGTTTTTAGGAAAAGCTTCTCATTTTGGAGATACCCTGATTCAAATCTGCTAGACATTCAAACCAACTACCAGTGTAGATTTCTTTACTCTGAGTGTTCACCTTTACGTGATTTTCTGTATTACAACACAGTTTGCAACACAAAATAAAACTTCAAATGCTTGTTGTATTGTACTCATTTGGGGAAAAAAAATCTGTCATTATATCATTTATTTCTCCAGTGAAATTGATGGAATGTTCCATCGGGGATGACAGATGAGCCTCAGACTTGACACTTGCACTCTATCATTCTTCCTCACCATTTCCCGTGGGGGCATGAAGTGTAATAAATGAGGAGGAGGGTAGGGTGTGTAGCAACTGGAACCCAGGTCTTCCGATTCCCAGCATGGTGCTCTTTCCCCTGGACCATGAAGCAGGACTCCAGTGGAATTACAATCTATTTAATCCTGTATTGCCCATTAAAATAATCTTATTTAGTCTTTTAAAACACCCCCTTGGCTCTTTGTCTCTGGCTGTCATTCTTTGATTTGCTTCTGTTTTCATTTTATGTTTCTTGCAAACTCAACTCAACATTCTTTTCTCTCACAATTCTGTTCCATCGTCCTTCTTTTTCCTGGAAGAAGGTTCTATAAACAACATTTTCATTTTTGAGAGGATAGAGAAAGTGTCCCTAGGCCAGGAGAGCTGCAATTTAAATAGTTCTATAATGTTGCTGAGATCAGTCTCCACCTGGTAGTGCTACCTTATGCTTGTGACTTACACTGAACTGCGAGCTGCTTTACTTTGCCTATACCTTAAGAGCATCTAGGGCAAAATGTGATTTCACTCATGTATGGTGACTTAAAATAATTGAATCCACATCTCCAGGAAGTGTTTGAAACCAAACTCTGGTACCAAAATGTTTTGTCATAAGCAATGAGACCTTTGACCTTTTGAATCTATGAAGAAACACAGATACCACTTACAAAACAGCAGGTGGACATGTTTATAAGATGCAGTTGCATTTCCTTTACTTTGCATTTTGCCTGAATATTGTGTGCTAACTAATTTCTGAGGTGCAGCCTAAGGACATGATAGATTCATTTTTCTAATCCTATTCTATAAGGTGTCCAGGCTGTGTTCATTGGTTGTGAAGATCATTTACTCCACACCATAAACACTTTCTCAACATGAAAACTATTATAGGATAATTAAAAAATCCATAAAATGACTCCTACACTTCTATTTGTCCACTGGAATGGAATTATTCATATTACTCATGCCACTTTTCCTCTGAGATAGATACAAAAGGCCTGAAATGTTTTTGCAATGAATCATGAACTGAAGCTCTTTGAATACCTTCAAAAGATACCCTCAAAAATGAAAATATTTTCAACTGCAGACATAAGGGTCAATTTTTTGGTTGAAGCATGGGGGTGACTGGGGATGAAGAAGGAGGAATCTTTAAAAGAATGGGACATAAATGGTTTTGCCAGGGACCCAGAGATGCAGGCAGAAGAGCAGAGTGGGATCCATCATGAGTCGGAGATTACAGTTCGGCAGGCCAAAGCGTAAAAACCAGGCACACAAACAGCACCACAGCTAGTAACTACAGGGCTGGGAGTCATAGAGACCTCAGTTTGTTATCACCCCAGAGGCAGAGGAGGGGTGGGGGAAAGGAGAGAGAAAGAGAGAGAGAGAAAGAGAAAGCAACGCATAAAGACATATCCAGAGAGGAAAGAGAAAGGCATGAGGCAAAGAGACAAACCTAGAGGAGAAATAAAAAGAAGAGGCTAAATTGGACCACAGTGAACTTCTTCCCCCAACTGCGGTCCAATTTGGGCAGGGTGTAAGTCTGCTAAGGATGAAAATGTCAAGGAACTGGATCCTTTGAGGCTGGAGAAGTAATGTGCTGAGCTACTGTCAGAAATAGAATGAGGCATTGCCTGAGTTGCCCTTTTGGTGAGCTTCAGTTTCCAGCCTCCCTTCCAATCAGGAAGAAGGGGTGACGCGAACTAGCTACAGCTGCCTGGCCTGCTCCAAAATCCAGTGAGTTGGGGGTAGAAATCCTCTCCACTGCCCTCCTTCAAAGTTAACACTCTACAGAGATGAAGTTAAAATGATTTCTAAGACTTGCTTGTTAAAATATTTTAGTGGCTCTTTGAAGCCACTAAATAGCTTGTAATATATATATATATATACATATATATATATATACATAGTGACTATCTGGGTGGGGGTGCTATGAGATCCACATGCTTCAGTTGAAAGTGCTTTTTGATATTAATAATTACAATAATAATAATTATGGCATTTATTAAGTGCTTACTATGTGTAAAGCACTGTTCTAAGCGCTGGGGAGGTTACAAGGTGATCAGGTTGTCCCACGGGGGGTTCACAGTCTTCATTCCCATTTTACAGATGAGGTAACTGAGGCCCAGAGAAGTGAAGCGACTTGCCCAAAGTCACACAGTGGTGGAGCAGAGATTTGAACCCATGACCTCTGCCTCCAAAGCCCGGGCTCTTTCCACTGAGCCATACTGCTTCTCTATTCTGTGGCATCCACTTTTTCAGCATCAAGTGTTTGACTTTGCCCCCATTTTCCTGGTGTATCTCGCCACCGACTTCTTGCTAACATCCTGCGTCTGGTCTGGAACACCCTCCCTCTTCACATTCGACAGACAATCACTCTCCCCACCTTCAAAGCCTCATTAAAAGCACATCTCTGAGAGCCTTTCCCCAACTAAGCCCTGATTTCCTCTTTTGTTTTTTATGGCATTTGTTAAACACTTATAATGTGCCGGGTACTGAACTAAGCTCTGGGGTAGATACAAACTAATCAGGCTGGACATGGGGCTCACAGTCTTAATTCCCATTTTACAGATGAGGAAACTGAGGTTCAGAGAAGTTAAGTGACTTGCCTAAGGTCACAGAGAAGACACCTGTGTCACCCCTGCACTTGGATTTGTACCCCACAGCACTTAGGTACCCTTTTCCTCTGCTCCTCCTCCCCTCCCCATCACCCTGACTCCCTCCGTCTACTCTACCCCCCTCCCCACACCACAGCACTTGTGTACATACAGAGAAGCAGCGTGGCTCAGTGGAAAGAGCACGGGCTTTGGAATCAGAAGTCATGGGTTCAAATCCCAGCTCTGCCACTTGTCAGCTGTGTGACTTTGGGCAAGTCGCTTCACTTCTCTGTGCCTCAGTTACCTCATCTGTAAAATGGGGATTAAGACTGTGAGCCCCACCTGATCACCTTGTAACTTCCCCAGTGCTTAGAACAGTGCCTTGCACATAGAAAGTGCTTAATAAATGCCGTTATTATTATTAGGCACATATTTATTATTCTATTAATTTTATGAATGATGTGTATAGATCTATAATTCTATTTATTTATATTGATGCTATTGTTTTGTTTTCTGTCTCCCCCCTACTAGACTGAGCCCGTTGTTGGGTAGGGATTGTCTGTATGTGTTGCCGAATTGTACTTTCCAAACACTTAGTACAGTGCTCTGCACACAGTAAGCATTCAGTAAATATGATTGAATGAATGAATGAATACCTGAAATTTATTTATTTATATTCATGCCTGTATCCCCCTCTAGACTACAAGCTTGTTGCGGGCAGGGAACATGACTACCAACTCTGTTATACTGTACTCTCCCAAGTGCTTAGTACAATGCTCTGCACACTGTAAGTGCTCAATGATTGAGCTGGAAAAAATACCGTACTGAGCTCCACACTATCAGGTAATATCTAACACTCTCCTTAATTAGTTTTTTTGTGCTTAATCAATACCACCCACTTGGAGCCCCTGCTATCCATTTTGCCTTCCTCTCATTTCCCCTTCCTTGCCTCCCCTCTGTGTCGGCTCTGAATTTGGCTGTGTACACCTTAAGCAATTTGAGACTCATTCCAGCCCCTTAGCACTTGGTTACATCTCCTTATACTCTACTATTTCCCCTATCTGTAATTTATTTTCATGTCTGTCTCTTCCTCTAGAGTGTAAGCTCTTGGTGGGCAAGGATTGCATTGACCGACTCTATTGGACTGCACTTTCCCAAGTGCTTAGTACAGTGCTCTGCACACAGTAAGTGCTCAATAAATAGCATTGATTGACTGGCTGACTACTGGAAGCAGCACACTTTTTTTCTCTCAGACTCTTCCATTTCCTTTAAGTGCTGCTTCATTTCTGTTTCTGCGCTGCTTACCTCAAGAGACTGGATAACTGGAAACTAAATTTGTAGAAGGGATTATAAAACATCAAGGAGCAGAATACTAGAGTGAGTTCCATCCTCTAAGTCTCTCACACCTTGAACTGGGCTAAAAATGATAACGATAATAATAATAATCCTTGTCGTATTCATTGAACACTATGTGCCAAGCACTGTACTAAGAACTGAGGTAGATACAAGATAATCAGTTTAGACACAGTCCCTGTCCCACATGGGGTTCGCAGTCTATGTAGGAGGGAGAACAGGAATTGAACCACCATTGTAAAGATGAAGAAGGTAAGTGACTTGCCTAAGATCACATGTGGCAGAGTCAGGATTAGAATCTAACTCCTCTGACTCTTTAGCTGGCGCTCTGTCCATTAAGCCAAATGGCAGTGGTGGGCTGCTGAAATGCTGGTCAGCCCTGCTCATTTGTTCAGAACCTTCTCCCAGACAAATTAATGCACTTGTGCATTATGTACTTATGCAGAACTCCTTATCTTCCCACCCAAACCCTGTCCTCCCTCTCACTTTCCCATCACTGTAATAATAGTAATAATAATAATGGCATTTATTAAGCGCTTACTATGTGCAAAGCACTGTTCTAAGCGCTGGGGAGGTTACAAGGTGATCAGGTTGTCCCACATGGGGCTCCCAGGCTTCATCCCCATTTTCCAGATGAGGGAACTGAGGCCCAGAGAAGTGAAGTGACTTGCCCAAAGTCACACAGCTGACAAGTGGCAGAGCCGGGATTTGAACCCATGACTTCTGATTCCAAAGCCTGTGCTCTTTCCACTGAGCCACACTGCTTCTCCTACTGTAGAGGGCACCACCATCCTTCCTGTCGCACAAGGCCATAACCTTGGCATTACCCTTGACTCCCCTCTCTCATTCAACCCACATATTTAATCCATCACTAAATCCTGTTGGTTCCACCTTCACAATATTGCTACAATCTGCCCTTTCCTCTCCATCTAGATTGCTACCAGGTTAATACAATCACTTGTCCTATCCCACCTTGATTAGATGACACTGTTTGCCCTGTCTATCTAGAGTGGGCCTTTTCTTCCTCCACTCCCCCAGACTCACTGGGGAAGGGGGAGAAGTCAGCTTCCTTCTTACTCCCCAGTGCCGCCTTTGCGCTGTTAGCTTCATCCATCCCTCTCCTTCCCTTCCTTTGAAGAGCATATCAACCGCCTCTACCTCCCACTCCAGTTACTAGTCAAGGTCATCTAGCCCTCCCCTTCTCAGGCCCCATCTCCAACTTTCTGAACAATTTTGATCCCTTTTCTCATATTCTTTCTTTGTCCCCATATTAATATTTGGGGACTTCAACTCCATGTGGATGTTCCTGAAGGCCCTTCCACTGTCTGCTTCCTATCACTCCTCAACTCCACTAATGTCCTGCTCCACACCACCTCACCAATTCACTAACTTGGACCACACTAGATCTCATCATGTCTGGTCATTGTATAGTCTCTACCCTCACCAACTCTGAAATCCCTCTATCCAACCAAAACCTCCTCATCTGCCTTCTCTCCCTCATACACCCTCCCCAAAAATCTATCTTGTTCCCCCACAGAGACCTCCGATCTTTTGACATGCATCGCTTCTTAAGTCATCGTGCCCCGTTCAGTCTGCAAACCTAAACTACCTTCCCTTGATGACCAAATTGTAGCCTTCAGCAGATCAATCAATAGATCATCTTTATTAAGCTCTCTGTGCAGAATACTGTTGGGCGAGTAAAACATAACAGAGTTGGTAGACACACTCTCTGCCCACAGTGAGCTTACAGTCTAGAGGGGGAGACTGACATCAATATAAATATATTACAGATATGTACCTAAGTGCTGTGAGGATGAAGGACGAGTGAAGAAAGGGTGAAAGTAGAAGTATAAGGGCAATGCAGAAGGGAGTGTGAGAAGAGGAAATGAGTGCTTAGTCGGGAAGGCCTCTTGGACGAGATGTGCTTTTAATAAGGCTTTGAAGTTGGGGAGAGTGATCGTCTGCCGGATATGAAGAGGGAGGGCATTTCAGGTCAGAGGCAGGATGTGGGCGAGCGGTCGGCGATGAGAAAGATGAGATCAGGGTACAGTGAGTAGGATGGTACTAAAAAAGTGAGGTATGTGGGCTGGGTTACCGTAGCAAATCAAGGACCTAAGGAAGGAGGGGGCAACATGATTGAGTACTTTAAAGCTGATGGTAAGGAGTTTCTGTTTGATGTGGATGTGGACAGGCAACCTCTGGAGTTTCTTGAGGAGTGGGAAACATGGACTGAACAGTTTTGTAGAAAAAATTATCTGGACAGCAGAATGAAGTGTGGACTGAAATGGGGAGAAAAAAGAGGCAGGGAGATCAGCAAGGATGCTGTTGTAATAACCGACAGGATATGATTAATAATAATAATAATAAATGATAATTGTATTTGTTAAGCATTTACTATGTGCCAGACACTGTACTAAGTGCTGGGTAGATACAAAGTAATTGGGTTGAACACAGTTCCTGTCCAACATGGGGATCACAGTCTTAATCTCCACTTTCCAGATAAGGGAACTGAGGTACAGTTAAATTAAGTGACTTGCCCAGGGTCCCACAACAGACAAGTGGTAGAGCTGGGATTAATAATTGTGGTGTTTGTTAAGCACTTATTATGTGACAGTCACTAAATGCTGGGATAGATACAAGCAAATTGGGTTGGACACAGTCCCTCTCCCACATGAGGCTCACAGTCTTAAAAACCATTTCACAGATAAGGTAACTGTGGCACAGAGAAGCTAAGTGACTTGCCCAAAGTCAAACAGCAGACAAGTATTGGATCTGGGATTAGAACCCAGGTCCTTCTGACTCCCAGGACTGTGCTCTATCCGCTATGGCACACTGCTTTTTCATGCTAAACATAGTAATCCAAGCATGATAAATAAACCACCCACTTGGCTGAGCCCAACTCACTTGCTTTTCTATCCCTTCACCAGTCTCGTACAGCTAACCCACAGTCCTGGATCACCTCCACAGTACACTTCCCTCACTACTGTACACAAGTCGCAAAGTGCTGATAATGGAAATCCAGATATCAGGCTGACTCTGTCCATCTCAACTTCATCCTTGTTTGCTTCACCTCCACTGTCTCCCGTGCCCGACAATATTATTTCTCCGTCCTTATTGACTCCCATGCCTACTGCCCTCACCAGTTGTTTCAAGCGGTAAACTCTTTCCTCAAATGCCCTGCTCCCCTGCCTCCCATAACTCCTGCCCCTAATGACTGGGTCATGTACTTTGATAAAATGGAAATTATCGGGTGTGATCCCCCTAAAATCTCCCCTGCTCCTCTCCAGTCCCTCCCTTCTCCTGCCCCTCACCTCTTCCATCTTTCCCACCTCCTCTCAAAATCTACCCCCTCCACCTGTGTCTCTGACCCAATCTCTTGTCACCTTATCAAAACCCTTGCCTCCTCCCTCCCTTCCTGACCATCGTCTTCAGCTGCTCACTTTCCAATGGATTCTTCCCCACTTTCAAACATGCTTGTGCATCCCTTATCCTAAAATAACCCTCTCTTGACACGCCCCCAAAATTCCACCATTCCTCCCCCAACTCCTTGAGTGAGTTGTCTACACCTGCTGCCTCTCCTTCCTCTCCTCCAATTCTCTCCTTGACCCCCTCCAATCTGGCTTCCACCCCCTTCACTCCACGTAAAACACTCCATGATCTCCTTCATGCAAACTCCAATGGCCTCTACTCCATCCTAATCCTTCCCGACCTCTCAGCTGCCTCTGACAATGTTGACGACCCCCTTCTCCTGGAAACATTATCTAATCTTGTCCTCTCCTAGTTCTCCTCCTATCTCTCTAGCTGCTCATTCTCAGTCTCTTTGGTTGGCTCCTACTCTGCCTCCCACCCACTAACTGTGGGAGTCTCTCATGGCTAAATTCTGGGTCCCCTTCTTTTTTCCATCTACACCCACTCCCTTGGAGAACTGATTTGCTCCCATGGCTTCAACTACCATCTCTATGCAGATAATTCCCAAATGTCTATCTCCAGCCCTGGTCTCTTTCCTTCTCCACAGTCTCGCATTTCCTTTTGCCTTCAGGACATCTCTATTTGGATTTCCCACTGAAACCTCAAATCTAACGTGTCCAAAACAGGACTCCTCATCTTCCCACCCAAACTCTGCCCTCCCCCGTCTTTCTCATCACTCTCCCAACACTTCCCCCACAAACCTCCCTGTCTCACAAATCCATACCCCTGGTATTATCCTTGACTCCTCTCTCATTCAATCCATCACCAAATCCTGTCAGCTTTACCTTCACAACATTGCTAAAATCCACCCTTTCCTCTCCATCTGAACTGATTCGATGTTGATCAAAACATGTATCGTGCCCTGTTTTGACTACTGCATTGGCCTCCTTGCTGACTTCCCTGCTTCCTGTCTCTCCCCTCTCCATTCCATACTTCACTCTGCTGCCCAGATCATTTTTCCATAAAAAAATTCAGTCCACGTTTCCCCACTCCTCAAAAACCTCCAGTGGTTGCTCATCAAACAGCAACTCCTTACCATTGGCTTTAAAGCACTCAATTACCTTGCCCCATTCTATCTTACCTCGCTGATTTCCTACTATAATCCAACCCGCACGCTTTGCTCCTCTAATGCCAACCTACTCACTGTACCTCCATCTCATCTATCTCGCTGTCGACCTCTCACCCCATCCTGCCTCTGGCCTAGAACTCCCTCCCCTGTCATATCTGACAGATCATCACTCACCCCACCTCCATAGGCTTAATTAAAATCACATGTCCTCCAACGAGCTTCCTCTGCTTAAGCCTTCACTTCCCCTACTCTCCCTCCCTTCTGCATTTCCCTTGCACTTGGTTTTGTACCCTTTATTCACCGCACCGTCAGCCCCACAGCACTTAGGTATATGAATTTGATTTTAATGTCTGTCTCTCCCACTAGACTGTAAGCTCGCTGTGGTTAGGGAATGTGTCCACCATCTCTGTTGTACTGTACTTTCCCAAGTGCTTAGTAGAGAGCTCGGTGCACAGTAAGTACTTAATAAATATGATTGATTGATTGACTTTCCATTCCACACCTAAGCTCAACACATTATCCAATTCAGCTAAATATACAGTCAGTACAAAGTCTATTTCTGTATAATTGAAGAATTGCCAGGAAGGATACTACTCTAATGAAGATTCATTTTGAAAATCATATTTAGTTTAGTATGCCTAATACTAAAGGGCAGTTAAAGATCTGCTCGTTTTCCAGGAATATGCTTGACCCAAGGGAAGTCTATTCTCCATTGTTACTCACCTGGGTTGTAGTTCAAATCTTGGCAGTGCAGGAGACTTATTCCTCTAAGTGCCACAGCAGGGTAGGGGGTGAGTGGTATATGCCATCTTAGATAATAATAATAAGAGTAGTAGCATTTGTTAAGCATTTACTATGTGCCAGGCACTGTACTAAGCGCTGGGGTGGATACAAGCAAATCAAGTTGGACACATTCCTGTCCCATGTGGGGCTCACAGTCTCAATCCCCATTTTACAGATGAGGTAACTGAAGCACAGAGAAGTGAAGTGATTTGCCCAAGGTCACACAGAAGACAAGTGGGGGAGCCAGGATTAGAACCCAAAACCTTCTGACTCCTTCTGCTCTATCCACTATGCCAGGCTGTTAACAAGAGGGAGAAGTGGAAACTGTAATTTCACCTGGAACCCTCAAGTAGCCCCAAGACAAAATTAAGCAACAGTGACAAAAAAATAGCCTTGCTTCATTAAAGGGCAGAAGGGAACTTTTGAAGAGCTAGATAATTTAACCATTTTCTTCTCAGTTAAGAGTCTGACAGTGTTATACTTTCATATGAGAATTCAAAAGTTTTCATTATGAGGCTTGCAGGGAGGCCTGTACTTCCAATTCTCTGCTACGTTAATTACTTTTTCAAGATACTTTTTGCTTTTCCCCAAGCAGAAGAAAGGCTAGCCAGCTAGCTGTCCAAAGCAGTAAGATTAAAACACAGTAAAAAAAAAAATCGGGTTTCGGGCAGAGGTGAGTACTTTCTTGCTTTTTTTCTCCTTGGTTGTTGTCTTATGCTGTCGGAGTCATCTCCAACCCATAGCGACACCATGGGCACATCGCTCCCAGAATGCCCCACCTCCATCTGCAATCATTCTGGTAGTGTATCCAGAGATTTATTTTTTTTTTGGTTAAAAATATGGAAGTGGTTTACCATTGCCTCCTTCCACGCAGTCAATTTGAGTCTCTGCTCTAGACTCTCTCTCATGCTGCTGCTGCCCAGCACAGGGGAGCTTTGTCTTGTAGCAGATTGCCTTCCACTCTATAGCCACTGCCCAAGCTAGGAATGGAATGGACAGGCCTCTGCTTGTCTCTCCCTCCCATAGTTAAGACTGGTAGAGTACTGGAAACTCTCCAGTTGCGACCCTGAGAGGGTTTTTTTCCCTTAGATTGGTCAAATTCTGCTATTTTGGTTGTCCCCAAATTTTCATCTACTGACTGCACATAGCTGAACTTGGTTCTCCATTACCTCTAATCAACCAGGTTGTAACTGAATAATCAGTTAAAGGAAATATTTGATGATAAACAATTTAAAATATCAGATTATTTCCAAACTGCATAATACCTAGAATATTAGTCAAAAGTTCACTCATTACCAGAAAGCTCACTAAAGACTCTTCTAGATGGAACCAAATGCCTGTGATTGTCTGTCTATTATCTCCATAAAAAAGAACTTTCCAAATAAAGTACTGATGCAAAATGAACACACTTGTAAACATGGTCTTTTACACACCCCATTAATTACATATGACAGACTAAATTCCTTAGAGAATACTTTCTGTGGAGTGCATGGAACATTACGCACACACTTTCCATGAACAGAACCAAGGGCTCAGCACCGAATGTTCATGTTGCTGTCTAAAAATACTGCTCTTGAATAGATCATTTTAAGCCTGCCCTCTAACCTGATGTAAAATATTAGAACAAAAAGTAACAAAACATTTAATCCTGTGTTTCATAAAGACTGAGCATTCGGACCCCAACCTTTCAATTTCGAATCAGACACAATTCTTTTCATTGGCCTTTGGGCAAGATTTACTTTACTTGCAAAAGAACAAAGATGTGGAGCTCTATCTTTTAAGATAAAACAAAGGCATCTGGAACAGTGTCCACTGGTTTAAAGGTTTTTTGCTGTTCAGCCCGAGTCACTGTGTAAAGGAATAGTCATCTGTCCTCATTGCAAGCAGGGAATGATGAGAATTGCTCAATCCAGAGAATAAAAGGCCAGTAGTGGTCAACAACTAGAATGAAGAGAGCAGACTTCCTTCTGACAGGGAGAGGGGCAGTCATCTTTGGCCTGTTAGGTGGACTACTGCCCCAGTCCAAGACACCCAAAAGCTGCTAGAGCAACTGACCGACCCCCTTACCTCCTGTCCCATGCCTCGTATCTACTTGAGCACAAGTGATACTACAAGGTTAGATACAGATTTGATCACAATACAGGAATAGAGTTCTATGAAGGAAGGTGAAGAAAGAAGGGGGCATCTAAGATGTAGACACAGGTATGCTTTAATAGTAGAGACAGGTATGGCACATGAGGAAAATGAATAGGAGGAGAAGGAAAAGAATGAGGAGGAGATATAAGACTTGATTTGTGACCATGGATCTAACTTGGTGGGATAACTTTCTTGCCAAGTTGTAGTCCAACTAGGTGCCACAACCCATGGTGATGCTCTGATGTTCCAGGACACTTCTGTCACCTGTGGCCCTGCTTTCATGCTCCCAAGCCCTCTCCTACATCTCTACCTTAATGGTTGGGATTCCATGGGGAGTGGAATTCTGAAGAGGCAAGTCTGGAAGAGGGAGAGGAGCTCCGATGGTGCCAGGGGCAATAGATTGGGCAAATCCATTTCCCTTGACCCTCTTTTTCTCTTTGGATGTGCATGATAAATCATAAGAATTGTCTAGGCTGCCGGTGGATTGTTTGGGAAAGGTAAATGGAAAAAGTGGAGGTGCTTATAGAAGAAGGAAAGCAAGTTTATGGGTTAAATGATAGGGTGAAATGGGGGACTTGAAAAGGATTGGAAAGGTTCATAAAGATTATAAAGGGACTAATGTATTGCTTACTTTCAAAATGAGAATTTTTTATGGTATTTTTTAAAGCACTTACTGTGAGCCAGGCAATGTACAAAACACTGGGATAGATACAAACTAGTCAGGTTGGACACAGCCTATGTCCCACATAGAGCTCACAGTCTTAATCTCCATTCTGTTCTCTATCTACACTCACTCCCTTGGTGAACTCATTTGCTCCCATGGCTTCAACTATCATTTCTATGCTGATGAAACCCAAATCTACATCTCTGCCCCTGCTCTCTCTCCCTCCCTCCAGGCTCGTGTCTCCTCCTGCTTTCAGGACATCTCTATCTGGATGTCTGCCCACCATCTAAAACTCAATATGTCCAAGACTGAACTCCTTATCTTCCCTCCCAAACCCTGCCCTCTCCCTGACTTTCCCGTCACTGTAGATGGCACTACTATCCTTCCCATCTCACAAGCCCACAACCTTGGTGTCTTCCTCGACTCCGCTCTCTCATTCACCCCACACATCCAATCCGTCACCAAAACCCGCCGGTCTCACCTCCACAACATTGCCAAGACCTGCCTTTTCCTCTCCTTGCTGGTTCAGTCTCTCATCCTATCCTGACTGGATTACTGAATCAGCCTCCTCTCTGATCTCTCATCCTCCTGCCTCTTCCCACTTCAGTCTATACTTCACTCTACTTCCTGGATTATCTCTGTGCAGAAACACTCTGGGCATGTTACTCCCCTCCTCAAAAATCTGCAGTGGCTGCCTGTCAACCTACGAATCAGGCAAAAACTCCTCACTCTCGGCTTCAAGGCTCTCCATCACCTCACCCCTTCCTACCTCACTTCCCTTCTCTCCTTCTACAGTCCAGCCCACACCCTCCAATCCTCTGCCGCTAACCTCCTCACTGTGCCTCATTCTTGCCTGTCCCACCATCGACCTCCGGCCCAGGTTCTCCCCCTGGCCTGGCATGCCCTCCCTCTGCACATCCGCCAAGCTAGCTCTCTTCCTTCCTTCAAAGCCCCACTGATAACTCAGCTCCTCCAGGAGGCCTTCCCAGACTGAGCCCCCTTTTTCCTCTCCTCCTCCCCATCTCCCTGCCCTACCTCCTTCCCCTCCCCACAGCACCTGTATATATATTTGTACAGATTTATTACTCTATTTATTACTTGTACATATTTACTATTTATTTTGTTAATGATGTGCATATAGCTTTATTCTATTTGTCCTGACGATTTTGACACCTGTCTACATGTTTTGTTTTTTTGTCTGTCTCCCCCTTCTAGACTGTGAGCCCATTGTTGGGTAGGGACCATCTCTATATGCTACAGACTTGTACTTCCCAAGCGCTTAGTACAGTGCTCTGCACACAGTAAGCACTCAATAAATACGATTGAATGAATGAATGAATTTTACACATGAGGTAGCTGAGGCACAGAGAAGCAACTGACTTGCCCAAGATCACATAGAAGGTATGTGGTGGAGCTGGGTTCTCTGACTTCCAAGCCATGCTACTTGTCTATATTCCTATACCTGAGAAATTACTGGAAAAAAAGATCACAAAGCCAATTTGCAGGTAGCGAGGTATCTACCATATCTTCATAAAGAAATCCTGTCCAACTAATCTAATTTTCTGGGGCAGTCTGACAGGCTTAGAAGATCAAGTAGAAATGCTGTCAAAATTCTTTTAGATGGGGCAAGTTTTCTGATTATGTTCAGCATGACATACTCCTAAATAATTTGGGAAAATATGGTCCATATCATATGGCTGGTAAGTTGTCTAACAGTCCATAAAATGGACTGGAGAACAAACCCAGAGAGTTATTATCAATAGATCAATGTCAACCTGGGAGGGTATCAATCATGAGGATTGGTCCTAGAGCCAGGGAAGTTTAAGATTTTCATTGATGACATATGACGGAATACAGGAATGCAGAAGTTAGCAGGTGAAACCAAACTGGGATGGCAAAATGAACTCGATATATGAGAAATCAGAGAGGTAGTTTTAAATAGGAGAATTATGTTCAATATAAATGAGTGCAGATTGCAATGATGCAAGGCAGAAAAGCGGCACAGTCGGTGAAAATAAGCTCATATTAGAAGAGAACTTGAATATGAGTCAGCAATGCAGCACTCCCATTTAAAAAGGCAAGTGCAGTATTCGAGGACATCAAAAGTTGAAATAGCATGGAGGAGCCATGAGGTAATCCTCCAATTATACTCACCACTGGTTATACTCTTACTAGAGAACTCTGTCCAGATTCAAGACTTCCCTGTTAAAAAGGGGTGGTGGAGAATTTGGAGAGGCTTCAGAGGAGAATCATATAAATGATTATGGGTTGGAAAAGAAATTTATGAGATAATCCTGGAGAACAGCAGGCTGAGGAGCAATTTGGTATCAGTGTTCAAGTATACCCTGTTCTCCTATAATGCAAGGGTAATGGTCTTGCAAAACCTTCTGTTAGGGAAAACTCATGCTCTCGTACTCACCCACTCTGTTGCCATGCACATTTGCACAGTTTCTTCAGTACCAAGGTAAGCCTAGCCTAAAGAAGCTCACACTGTCAGAAAAACATTCCCTAATTTCCTAATCCCATTCTAGCCAAAACTCATATTGAAAACATGTGTCATGGCAGAAATGCGTGTACCTGAATAGTTCTTACTGGATGATGATTAGCTGTTTTCCATGTCCACTGAGGCAAAAGCAAGAAAAATAGACTTAAATTGCCATAAGTAGTAATATCTTGATAGTGAGGCTTAACAATGCTTAATTTGGGAAGAGGTAACAGGTTCAGGATTTTATGTGAAACACTGACTTTTGGGTGTCCAGTAAGGAGCACTGTGATGGCTTTGGAGGTTCAATTCCATGGGACTGGAAATTAAATCCCTGCAAGCCCCAAGACAAATTAAGCACTGCATACTAGGGAAGCTGTGAATTTTTTTTTTTAAATATGATAGAATTGCATCTATCTGGGATTGTATGAATGGTAGTTTCAGAAGCCTGGAGAATGAACTAAGAGAATTGAAATTTCTATGATAGGCCTCTAATTGGAAAAGGGTAGGAAGTAGTAGAGGCAAGAGTACCATACCTGTGTCTCTGCCGATTCAATGCCATGGGAAATATTTCCATTTTGCACAGGTCCTGAACCTTCACTGGGCAGCGTAACTTCAAGCTCCATATTTGTACTGTTGGGAAGTTCAATTTTTTCTGCAACACCCATCACAAATAGGAAATGAAACCAAAAAAGTCAATCAGAGTCAATGGATTCACGGTCCCTCTAGACTATAAGCTTGTTTTGGGCAGGGAATCATCATCATCATCATCAGTCGTATTTATTGAGCGCTTACTATGTGCAGAGCACTGTACTAAGTGCTTGGGAAGTACAAATTGGCAACATATAGAGACAGTCCCAACCCAACAGTGGGCTCACAGTCTAGAAGGGGGAGACAGAGAACAAAACCAAACATACTAACAAAATAAAATAAATAGGATAGATATGTGTCTACCAACTCTGTGGCATTGTACTTTCCCAAGCGCTAAGTACAGTGCTCTGCACACAGTCAGTGCTCAATAAATACTACTGTCTGATTGGTCTTTTCCTAAAAGTAGTTCCTTTCAATCAGTGATCTCTATTAGGGTTTTGCCAGGACCCATATCCAGATGCCCAAAATAGGAGGACCACAAAAATACATATACAGCTTGTACCCATTATCCTTGGGTAATTTTCAAAATAACAGTTTATTAGTGTCAGGTTTTGATTTTTCTCTACCACTATCATCAATTTAAAAGTATTTAGCATACCACTCCATGAAGAATGGGAAGAGGAGAACAGGGAGGTCAAGTACCTCCAGAAAATTTTCTCAAGCCACTAGGTGCCCCATGAGCCCCAAATTTGTTGTACCCTGATTTGATAAAGCACCTCTTTCCTCCCCCCAAAACAACAGCCCGTTGAAAGTTTTAGAAGTACCTTTTTGTTGTTCATGCTGGAGGCATGTAGATAATATTTGCATCCTTTGAGTTGACATATTTTAAAATGGAGGGTAGGAAAGGTTTAGGCTGAAACTCTCTCTCAAGCTGACGTTAAACCATTCTACCATTATGGTAATAGATGCAGACACTACTCTTCTAAGTGGAGTGATAAAGATAGCAAT
The DNA here is from genome assembly GCF_015852505.1 of Tachyglossus aculeatus. Lineage (NCBI taxonomy): Eukaryota > Metazoa > Chordata > Mammalia > Monotremata > Tachyglossidae > Tachyglossus > Tachyglossus aculeatus. Next base: position 14,652,539 of record NC_052099.1, read on the forward strand.
AAGAAATGATCCTCTATTTCAATAAAAGCTAAGATTGACTTTGATTATGGGAGAGGAGAAATTTTTAAAGTGACACCAAAGATTTTTTCTAATACATAAACTGCCAAACGGACTTTCCTAGGATCATTCAGAGACAAAAGTACACCCTGGGGCCTTAAGGACAGCTGATAGAAAGTGGCAGTTCTGTAATTCAGTAGATTCTCAAAGGGAATTCTAATCCCTTGATAAATTCATTCTAAGCCTAGTTTGAAATTTTGAAGAGCAGGATTTAGTATGGCAGCGTTTATGTCCAAAATGGTTCCAGTGAAACAGCAAGAAGTCTCCACAAAAGGTGGAAAAATAATGGCAATTTCAGTTCCTAACACTTTCCACTTTGAAAAAAAATGATTCTTCCCGGGGCCACAACTACATAAAATGTAACATACAATATAAAACATTCACACCTTTCCAGTGAGTTTCCCTCAGATTATCACTTGAAAGCCTTATTTCCACTTCTGCTACTTGAGTTACTTCTATATCTACTTGTGACAGACAAATGGAACCCAAATAATCAAACAATATTGCCCTACCTGTGATTTTCAGGAACTGAAGTGTGCATTTGCCAGTCCAGGCTTCCAGCTCATGAAGTCCCAGAACTCATGGGAGGCCCAAAACTACTCTGGTGGTGTTGGGGTACTTGGACTTGCTCTGAATCAGGATGGTTTCTCATTCAGGGACCCTCTTAGAGTACTGGAACAGTTCTACTGAGCTTGGAGCAATCTTCTGTCTCTCTCTCTCTCCACTCCAGTCCATACCTCACTCTGCTGCCCAGATCATTTATCTATAGAACCGTTCAGTCTGTGTTTCCCCACTCCTCAAGAACTTCCCAGTGGTTGCCCGTCCACCTCAGTATCAAACAGAAACTCCTTACCATCAGCTTTAAAGCACCCAATCAACCTTAACCCCCTCCTACCTTACTGCCCCGATTTCCCAGCCCACACACTTTGCTCTTCTAATACCAACCTACTCATCTACCTTGTTGCTGACCTCTCGTCCACTTCCTGCCTCTGGCCTGGAATGCCTTCCCTTTCCATATCCAACAGACGATCACTCTCCCCATCTTCAAAGCCTTACTGAAGGCACATCTCCCTGAAAAAGCCTTCCCTAAGTCCTCATTTCCTCTTCACCCACTCCCTTCCGTGTCACCCTTGCACTTGGATTTACACCATTTAGTCACCCCTCCCTCAGCCCCACAGCACTTATGTACATATCCATAATTTATTTATTTACATTAATGCCTGTATCCCGCTGTAGACTGTAAGCTTGTTGTGGGCAGGGAACGTATCTACCAAATCTTTCACATTGTACTATCCCAAGCATTTAGTACAGTGCTTTGCACACAGTAAGCACTCAATACATACCATTGATGGATTGATTAATGGTGGACCGTGTTCTGTTGGTTGCCCTGGACCCATCAGAGGCGCAGGAGTCCTGGCCCAGCCCCAGGATTTCCAGATCTGGAGGAAGCAGAATGGAGTGGACCCTTATCAAGGACTGTTGGGCCCAGCTTGAAACCTCAGAGGGTTACTGAGGTTTCCAAAGAAGTTATAAAGTTATCATATGGCCAACCGAATTCCTGGGCCTTGTCTTTCCCTGGATTTGGCGTCTAGGTACAGGAGACATACTATGCCCACAGAAAGCATGATAGCTAGTTAACTATTATTATTATGACCATTCTGGCAGTTTGGAGGAATAAACTGAGCTCTGTGGTTGTGTTATTGACTAACTTGGAATTACCTTACATTGAAATCCAAGACAGCTGCTACAGCAGAGTGCAGATATGTAGGTCTGTTTGACTAACGTTTTGAGAGTGGGGAATTTTTACCTCTTAGGATTATATTATATTTGTAGAGCATCTTTCATTGCATTGTGGGATTCCATTGCAGGACTCTGTAAGCAGAGTGAATCTAATTAAATTCAGGGCCAAAGAAACATCACGCTAAAAATATGGATTCTGCACTATCCTGGACAGCTAGCAGTGGTTTTTCCTCTTTCCTGCAACCAACCACCAAGAGAAAGACAGGGATTTTCTGGAATTGTCTTGTAAGTGTGCCTTAGTGACCCACAGAAGAATAGGCTGTGCGATCCAATTGATTCCCTTTGAGAACTGAACAAAGTGCTTTCTGGACCTGCAAGGATTAGAGACTTGGGAAGACCGTGATCTCTGTCTCAGTGTGTTTACAGCTTTGATGGCACTAATCACAGCTGCCCATCTGGCTTCAGAGTCCATGGTCTCATTCCTCTCCACACTGCTGATTTCCAGGAGAGCTGCTGCCATGCAAATATCCAGGTTATGGGGGAAGGAACATTAAGCTCATCTTGCTCTCTGGTGGGTACAGAACTCTGGCCCAGATGAACCATGTGCTGAAGGCCGCAGTGAGACGAAAAAAGAAAACTGAATTCATTTACTGCAGCAGTTTAGAGTCCTCTGACTACAGTTTATTTCCCAAGCCATATGGGCATTAAAAAAGTAAAATGGATTCAAGTGTACCCAAACAAGCACTTTCCAGGAAGCCTGACTAGTTCAGGAAGGCTCTTGGAGGTAAAAACAAACAAACACACCCTCAGCAAGTGGTTTTTTTATCTTTTAATCTGCCCTTGGAATGAGTTCAGTGGTTTCTGGTCCACACTTCATAAGCCACCTCCTCCATATATATGCACTCAATTTTGAATGGCTGTGATTCTGCATATGCAAAATGAGGTGACAGCTGCCCAAATGCATGCACATAAACTGCATGGGCCAGAGCTGGATCCGAAAGCCTTGCGCGCACATGTGTGTGTGTGTGTGTGTGTGTGTGTGTGTGTGTGCGTGTGCACGCGCACGCCTGTGTGAGACTTACATATCTTTGGATGATTAAAATCACAGACACTGACAACCATATAACCCAAAGACTAAAGAAAACTTCCAAATTGAAAACACTTGAAAAATCTGACCTTTTAAAAAAAAGCAAGGTCACTTTTCTGTCTGACCAGAGAACATATGTCACAGAAGTATATTTTTTTGTACTTAGATGGAGAGAAGGTAATTTACTGAGGAGCCAAGAACTACATTCAGGTTTCAGTTTTTTGAGAGTGTTGTCCCACTGTACTGGCAGGTGCAACAGAGGAGGTACCTTCAGAACATTTCCAAATTAAACCAGATGCTTAAGTTTTGGTGGGATAAGGATAATACTCTCAAGGTTCAAGACACCTTGGGGTCGATCCTTATGCCTACCTGGGAGGAAGTTTGTTTAATGTTCTACATCCTGATGTGCTTAATAAATAATTGCTGACTTGCAGCCCTGGGGGCTGTAGCAACATAATCCCTACTTGGCACAAAGCTGCGGAAAGAGAACTAACATACATCACGCTAACAGAGCCAAAGGCTTGAGAAATCCCTGAAAAGACCTGTAGGCCTGAGAAGAAATAAAAGGTCAGTCATTGACTCAGGAGCACAGACCTTTTCACCAAGATCCCAAGGGCAAAAAGCTCAAAGTAGCCACAACACAGGAAAGTTGTGCGTATGTTTTGGAATTTATGAAGAATCAATGGAGTCCCTGGGACAGAGGGAGAAAAATTGGACATAACTTGCAAAAAGTCTTGCTATCTTTTTAATTGAATCCCCTATCCCAGAATATATCAATAACAGGGAACATGCCAAACCAGTAGGCATAAGAAATCTTGATCTATAGTAAACAGTGAACAGCTCTGTATGACCAAATCTGCCTTCTTTTTGGGGTAAAATCCCAAAGCATCAAGGAAGAGAGATCTCTGAGCAGGAAACATCCTGAGAAGCAGCATGGCTTCGTGGAAAGAGTCTGAGCTTGGGAGTCAAAAGATCTGGGTTTCAATACCAACTCTCCCACTTATTTTCTGTGTGTGACCCTGGGCAAGTCACTTCACTTCTCTGTGCCTCCGTTACCTAATCTGTAAAATGGGGATTAAGGCTGTGAGCTGCCCATAGGACATGGACTGTGTTCATGTGTTCATGATTAGCTTATGTTTACCCCAGTGCTTGGCACATGGAAAGCACTTAACAGATATCATTTAAAAAATCCCCAAACAATCTCAATCTCCTTCTCTGCATCCTGAGAGAACTGTGAGATTTGGTCAGTCTTCCAGAGTGATCCTATTGTAGGGCAATTTTTATCACAGAATTGCTTTGTTGTTTAGTAGAGCATCTGTGGTATTTTAGCTGGAAGGTTTATATTGTATACTGCCTTACTATCATCAGAAAATTTTATATTGTTTCCTCTCACTATAGCAGCAGGGATTTTTTCTCTTCTACTATTCCTGTTATTATCATCTATTGATATTATATCATGTTTCCTGTTAGCTGTGGCCAGTTTGAGAAGCGGTTATTATTTTATACCTTGCCTTTTGAATGTACTTGTTTTGTACTTCCTAGCTGTTTAATACAGTGTACTGTACTGCATTCAATAAATATCATCACTACTAGTACTGCAACTGCTGTTCCTGGATTTTTAAGTGTTACTCCACTAAACTGGGAGGTGCAACAGAGGACAACACTACTAAGCTAAACCAGACATGAACATTTTGGTGGGGTAAGGATAATACTCGTATGGTTCAAGTCACTCTGAGAGCCATCCTTATGCTTTCCTCAGTGGAGGTTTATTCTTAATCACCCAGCAAAGAATTGGAGTCTGGATTATTGAAGACTTAATGACTCAGATGGCAGGTTTTCCAGGATCTCTCTCTTTTTTTTCCCTTTTTGGCCGTCCCTCTGCTCACCAGCTTCTGCATTAGGGGGTGCACAGCTCCACTAATAATAATAATGGCATTTATTAAGCGCTTACTGTGTGCAAAGCACTGTTCTAAACACTGGGGAGGTTACAGGATGCCATTTAAGCCTATACTTGTCCGTTAGACCCACAGTAGCCTAGCTCTCTGATCTGTGATAATATTGTCACAGGAGAGATCATTTCCCTCTGTACAGAGGGTGTCAGTGAAAGGATCTGTGTACCTACCCAGAGACGGGGAACTCCGGGAAGCCAAAGGTGTCACTTCGCAATTAATTGGGCTCCTGGGAAATACGGGTAAATTAGGGCCCCTCAACTTACCCACATGATTGGCAGCCCCATTTTGCATTTCATTCTCTTCCACCTGGCACTTCTTCTTGGCAATCTTGTGGAGGATAGATGCCTTTTCTCTGAATCGTCCTAAAGACATAGACAGAGAAAAGAAAGGGGGTTGGGGCGGGTAGAGGTAGAGGAATGTAAAGAGGAGGCAGAAGAGAGGAAGAATGAACAGGAGAAAGAGAAAGATCATTGCATAGGTTCAGACATTTGAAAATATTACACTTCCTTACTGATGCTCTGGATCCTGTGGATTGATGAAACTCAAAATGTAATTTGCTAGCAGCAGCAATCGTGTGATGACTACCATCCAGCCTTTGGAAATGTTCCAAAGAGGAGAAGGAGTTGGTGAGATGGTCCCTTTCCCACCTCCCCCTAAGATAATGCTTTTTGACACCCCACCTGCTTTCTATCACTTCCCAGAGCTGTTTTAAAGTTGAGTGCTTAAATTGCCATCTCACTTTTTCTTGATCTCCAGGGATGGTGTGGCAAGATTTGTCATAAACGGGTGATGATATGTTATATATTCCATCAGATTCAGTTGAAAATGTCTCAGATCAAGGTTACGTGCCACATGACTGTAATTACTATCCATGTGATAGAGAAAATTGGTTAATCAGGGTTAGTGCTGGAGGAATCAGAGAGAAATTCATGGTATCTCCAGGAATTTCCAAACACTCAGAAAAACAGAGAGCCTAGAAAATGCCCCCAGCTGGGAGCTGCTGAGTCATCCTCCTGTAGAGGAATCTGTCCCTGCCCATTGGGTCTACAGATCAGCTGCTGCAGCTCAGGACTTTCTTATACCCTAACCCCTCACTGTGCCTTCACTCCCCTCCCTCTCTTCACCCTTGCTTTGTCCCCTACACCCAGCACCCCTCTTCATCCCCCTCCCCACAGGCCAGCTGCCCTCAGTGGGCTCCCATCCAACCCCCTCACCCCAGATCCCCATTATCCTGTCCCAGCACCATCCTTCATCCCCCTCTCCCTGCCCCGGCCCCCACCAAAGCATCCTTATTCAACACCTTCCTACTCCTCGCCCCATCCCCACCCCACAGCCTAAGCCAAGTATGGCCTGTGGAACCCCTGCTTCATCATGGGGAAGCTTCCCTTCATTATTGACCTGTTCCTGTCCCGGTCACTCCTCCTCCTCACCATCACTGAAACCTGGCTCTTCCCAGATGACACGGTCTCCCCTGCTGCTCTCTCCAGAGGGGGGCTCATCTTCTCCCACTCCCCCAGACTCACTGGGAAAGGAGGAGATGTCGGCTTCCTTCTTGCGCCCCAATGCCAACTTCGCACCATATCATCTTCCCCATCCCTTTCTTTCCCTTCCTTCGAAGCCCATATCATCTGCCTCTTCCACCCACTCCAGATACTAGTAACAGTCATCTACCACCCCCCCAGGTTTCACCTCCAACTACCTTAACTATTTTGATCCCTTTCTTCACATTCCTTCTCTCTTTCTCCTTGCCTACATTGATCCTTGGGATATCCACATAGATGTTCCCGATGGTCCTTCCTCTGCCCCCTGGCTCCACCCCACCTCACCCAGTCACCAACTTGGATACACGCTAGATCTCATCATCTCTAGCCACTGCACAATCTCTACCCTCACCCACTCTGAAATCCACCTATCTAACCACAACCTCCTCACCTGCCTTCTCTCCCACACACCTCTTCCCCATAAATCTGTATGGTTCCCCCACAGAGACCACTGATCTTTTGTCCCCATCCAATTTTCTCAAGTCATCATGCCCCATTTGGCCCCCATGCCCAAACTACCTTCCCTTAATGACCAAATTGACGTTCTCAACACCACCCACTGTACTGAACTCAACTCACTCACTCCCCTATCCCTTTGTTGATCTTGTACCACTTACTCGCAACCCAGATCACCTCTAAAGTCTGCCTCTTTCGCTCCGCACAAACTGCAGAGCGTTGCTGGTGGAAAGCTAGGTATCAGGCCGATTTCTTCCAACTCAAGTTTATTCTTGCATGCTTTAACTCTGCCCTCTCCTCTGCCCAGAAAAACTATCTCTCCACCCTTATTGACACCCATAATAATAATAATAATAGCATTTATTAAGCGCTTACTATGTGCAAAGCACTGTTGTAAACGCTGGGCAGGTTACAAGGTGATCAGGTGGTCCCACGGGGGGCTCACAGTCTTCATCCCCATTTTACAGATGAGGTAACAGACACAGAGAAGTTAAGTGACTTGCCCAACCCATGCCCATCACCCTCACCAGTTGTTCCAGACAACTCCCTCCTCAGACCGCCTGTCCCCCTGGCTCCACCATCCCTTTCCCCCAATGACCTGGCCACTACTTAATCAACAAAATTGACATTATCAGGCATGATCTCCTGAAAATCTCCACTGCCTCTCTCCCGAACCTCCCCTTCTTCAACTCTCTCATCTTTCCGAGCACTATCTCTGGAGGAATTCTCCTGCCTTCTCTCAAAATCCACCTCCTCCACCAGTGCATCTGACTCCATTCCTTTGCACATCAACGAAACACTTGTCCCGTCCCTTCTTTCCTCCCTAACTGCCATCTTCAAATGTTCACTCTTCAATAGCTTCTTCCTCAATGCTTTTAAACATGCCCATATCTCTCCGATCCTAAAAAAACCCCCTCCCTTGACCCTACGGCTCCCTCCAGTTATCACCCCATCTCCCTCCTACCATTCTTTTCCAAAATTCAGTCATTCATTCAATCACATTTATTAAGCACTTACTGTGTGCAGAGCACTGTACTAAGCGCTTGGGAAAGTACAATACAGCAATAAAGAGCGACAATCCCTGCCCACAATGAGCTCACAGTCTAAAATCCTTGAGTGAGTTGTCTACCTGCTGCCTCAAGTTTCTCTCCTCCAATTCTCTCCTTGACACCCTCCAATCTGGCTTCTGTCCACTTTACTCCACAGAAACCACCCTCTCAAAGGTCACCAATGATCTCATCCTGGCCAAATCCAATGACCTCAACTCCATCTTAATCCTCCTCGATTTCTCAGCTATCTTTGACACTGTCAACTACTCCCTTCTCCTGGAAACATTATCCAACCTTGGCTTCACTGACACTGTCCTCTCCTGGTTCTCCTCCTATCTCTCTAGCCACTTATTCTCAATCTCTTTCGTGGGCTCCTCATCTGACTCCCATCTCCTAACTGTGGGTGTCTCTCAAGGTTCAGTTCTGGGTCCCCTTCTTTTTTCCATCTACACCCACTCCCTTGGAGAATTCATTCCCTCACATGGCTTCAACTATCATTTCTGTGCTGATGACACCCAAATTGACATCTCCACCCCTGATCTCTCTCCATGTCTGCAGTCTCTGCATTTCCTCCTGCTTTCAAGACATCTCTACTTGGATATCCTCCCATCACCTAAAACTTAAAATGGCTAAAACTAAACTTCTTATCTTCCCACCCTAACCTTGTCCTCCCACTTACTTTCCCATCCTTTCTGTCTCACAATCCTCTAACTTTGGCATGATCCGTGACTCCTCTCTCTCGTTCCACCCACATATTCAAGCCATCACTAAATCATGTACTTTCATAACATCGCCAAAATCCACCCCCTCCTCTCCATCCAAACACCACATTAATGCAAGCACTTATTCTAACTGCCCTTGATTATTGTATCAGCCTTTTTGCTGACCTCCCTGCCTCTTGTCTCTCCCCACTCCAGTCCATATTCCATTCTGCTTCCCAAATCATTTTCCTTCAAAAACGTTTAGACCATGTTTCCCCACTCCTCAAGAAACTAAAGTGATTGCCCATCCACCTCTACATCAAACAAAGACTCCTCAGCATTGGCTTTAAAGCACTTCATCACCTTGCCCCTCTTACCTCACCTCGCTACCTTCCCAAGACCCAGTCTGCACACTTTGTTCCTCTAATGCTAACCTTCCCACTGTACCTCAATCTCATCTATCTCGCTGCCGACCTCTTGCCCTCATCCTACCTCTGGCCTGGAATGCCCTCCATCCTCATATCAGACAGATAATTGCTCTCCCCCACTTCAAAGCCTGATTGAAGGCAAATCTCCTCCAAGAAGCCTTCCCTGTCTTAGCCCTCCTCTCCTCCTCTCCCACTCCCTTCTTCATCACTTTTACTTGCTCCTCCATTCATCCTCCCTCCCATCCCCACAGCACATATGTATATCCTTATATAGCTCTAATTTATTTATTTATGTATATTAATGTCTGTCTTTCCTTCTAGACTGTGAGCTCGTTGTGGGCAGGGAATGTGTCTGTTTGTTATGTTGTACTCTCCCAAGCACTTAATACAGTGCTTTTCCCACAGTAAGCACTCAATAAATATGATTGAATGAAAGAACTGTTACACAGGGAAAGAAAAAAGGGATAACTAAAACACATCTAAATGTTTACAGTTCCTTAATTATGCATATTTCAATACATACACACAATTCCAAAGATACATAAAGTTCCATACACATGAACTCTCTGGAGTCTGAGCATGTGTATGATTATGTCACCACACATAATAATAATAATAATAATAATAATAATAATAATGGTATTTGTTGAGCACACATGAAGCAGGCTGTTCAGCATGGCTACCAGGACATGACTCAGTAAGCAGGAAGAGCAAGAGGGTGTGAGGCACCTCTCCTCCTTTATTCAAATCTCTGTCTGGCTTGCCAATTAAGTCTCATTCCCAGAGGATGTTGGGAAATGAGAGGCCTCAGGGAAACATAGTTCTTGGCAGTAGGTGCAACAGGAATCATCAGTAGTATTTATTGAGAGCTTACTGTGCACAGAGCACTGTACTAAGCACTTGGGAGAGTACAATATGATAATATAACAGATGCATTCCTTGCCCACGAGTGTGCAGTCTAGAGCAGGAGAGAGACATGAGTACAAATAAATAAATTACAGATATGTGTATAAGTGCCGTGGGGCTGGGAGTGGGGCTGAATAAAGGGAGCGAGTCGGGAGATGCAGGAGGGAGTGGGAGAAAAGGAAAAGAGGGCTTTCCTCTTTCAAGGGGAGAGAATAATATGAAGAGGATATGAAGATGGAGGGTGTTCCAGGCCAGAGGCAGGATGTGGGTAAGAGGTTGGTGGTGAGATAGATGAGAATGAGGTACAGTGAGTAGGTTGGCATTAGAGGAGCAAAGTTTGTGGTCTAGGTTGTAATAGGACAGTAGCAAGGAGAGGTAGGAGGGGGCAAGGTGATTGAGTGCTTTAAATAATAATAATGATAATGGTATTTGTTAAGCACTTACTCTGTTCCAAGCACTATTCTAAGCGCTGGGGGAGAAACAAGGTTATCAGGTTGTCCCATGTGGGGCTCACGGTCTTAATCCCCATTTTGCAGATGCGGTAACTGAGGTGCAGTGACTTGCCCAAGGTCACACAGCAAAGTGGCAGAGCTGACCTCTGACTCCCATGTCCGTGCTCCTGCCACTAGGCTAAGATGGTAAGGAGTTTCTGTTTGATGGCGAGGTGGTTGGGCAACCACTGGAGTTTCTTGAAGAGTGGGGAAACATGCATGGACTGTACATTTTTGTAGAAAAATGATCTGGGCAACAGAATGAAGTATGGACTGGAGTGGAGAGAGACAGGAGGAAGGGAGGTATGCAAGGAGGCCGATAGAGTAATCAAGGAGAGATAGGATAAGTGCTTGGATTAACTGTGTGACTTTGGGCAAGTCACTTCACTTCTCTGTGCCTCAGTTACCTCATCTGTAAAATGGGGATTGAGACCGTGAGCCCCACATGGGACAGGGACTGTGTCCAGCCCAATTTTTTTGTATCCACCCCAGTGCTTAGTACAGTGCCTGATATTTATTCCTTCATTCAATCATATTTATTGAGTGCTTACTGTGTGCAGAGCACTGTACTAAGCGCTTGGAAAGTACAATACAGCAATAAAGGGAGACAACCAAGGGCTTAACAAGTACCATTATTGTTATTCTTATTATTGTGGTAGCAGTTTGGATGAAGGGGAAAGGGAGGATTTTAGTGATGCTGTGAAGGCTGAACCAATCGGCTATAGTGATAGATTGACTATATGGGTTGAGTGAGAGAGACGACTCAAGGATAATGCCAAGGTTATGGCCTGTGAGACAGGGAGAATGGTGGTGCTGTCTACAGTGATGGGAAAGTCAGGGGAGGACAGAGTTTGGGTGGGAAGATAAGAAGTTCTGTTTTGGACAAGTCTGAGGTGATGACAGGACATATATCCAAGTAGAAATATCTTGAAGGCAGGAGGAAATGCAAGACTGCAGAAAGGGAGAGAGATCAGGGCTGAAGATGGAGATTTGGAAATCATTTGCATAGAGGTCATGTTTGAAGCCATGGGTGCGAATGAGTTTTCCAGGAAAGAGGGTGAAGATAGAGAATAGAAGGGGAACCAGAACTGAACCTTGAGCAACACCCACAATTAAGGGGTGGGAGGCAGAGGAGGAACCCGCGAAAGAGACTGAGGTACAAGGAGAACCAGGAGAAGACAGTGTCAGGGAAGCCAACATTGGATAATGTTTCCAGGAGAAGGGGACAGAAGCCAGATTGGAGGGGGTCGAGGAGAGGATCTTGACACAGTGGTCAGAGACATCTCACTTCTACTTCTCCATTCAGTCCTTTGGACCTCAGTTCCATTACCAAGAAAGGCCCCATCAACGTGTTACTTTCCCACCCATTCTAAATGTTAGATTCACACACCTGCCCAATGTGTTCTTATCTACAAATCTAAAATTAAGAATTTTCAGTGGGAGAATATAATTGTCCAATCAGTGATTTCTTCTGATTATTAGTAAATATTTTTTATGTCTATCACAACCAGAGTGTAAGCCCCCTGTGGGTAAGGGATGTGTCACCTTCTTGTTAGACTTTCCTAAGCGCTTAGTACAGTACATTGCACCCAGAACGCATTGAGCTTTAATATAGCTTTAATTCTATTTGTTCTGACCATTTTGACACCTGTCTACATGTTTTGTTTTGTTGTCTGTCTCCCCCTTCTAGACTGTGAGCCCGTTGTTGGGTCGGGACTGTCTCTGTATGTTGCTGACTTGTACTTCCTAAGCGCTTACTACAGTGCTCTGCACACAGTAAGTGCTCAAAAAATACAATTGATTGAATGAATGAATTGAAAAAATGCCATACTACTTTCCATATTTCCCTCCTTTCTTTTGTTTCCAAATCAATTAGAAATGCTGAGTAAGGGTCTATTTAATTTGTACTTATATTGATTCCAAAATAAATGACAGCATAAATGATCTGCAGCGGCTTGTATTGTGCCATTTGGATCCATTTTACAATTTACTCTTGAGGTCCTAATTAAATACAGCTGCAGCACATGAGTGCACTTGCATTGGAATTAAACATCCCTATCAGATAGATGTATTCTTGCCAAATGTCAATGGTTAGTGCAGGGAAGCCAGCCATAAGAATTCTGTGATTCTATCACTGCTTTCAAACATCATAATTAATAAAATAACAGTCTGCAGTTTCTCAACCATTCAGGCAGTGACTGAAAGGGCTGCATGCCTGAAAGAAAATAGTAAGTGCCATTTTGGAAGTCACCCCACTGAACATGGCAAGGTAAATCAAATGACAATGAGTTGCTTAGGGAAAGTTGCTGTCAGTCAATAATTGTTTAAAATCCCCAGAGGATTATTATTATGATTATAAATATTCTTATAATTGTTATTAATAATAATTATTATGGTATTTGTTAAGCACTTACTGTGTGTCAGGCACTGTTCTAAGCGCTGGGGTAGATACAAGGTAATCAGGTTGTCCCATGTGGGGCTCATAGTCTTAATTCCCATTTTACAGATGAGGTAACTGAGGCACAGAGAAGCTAAGTGCCTTGCTCAAGGTCACACAGCAGACGAGTGGCAGAGCCAGGATTAGAACCCATGTTCTCTGACTCCCAACCCATGCTCTTGCACTAAGCCAAACTGCTTCTCATGCCATTGCTTTGTGACCTTGGACAAGTCACTTAACTTCTCTGTGCCTCAGTTACCTCATATGTAATATGGGGATTAAGATTGTGAGCCCCATGTGGGACGGGGACTGTGTTCAACTTGATTACCTTGTATCTACGCCAGTGCTTAGAACAGTGCTTGGAACATAGTAAGGGCTTAACAAATACCATAATTATTTTTACTATTATGTGTCAAGTACTCTTCTAAGTTCTGGGGTAGATACAAGTTAATGAGGTTGGACACAATCCCTGTCCCAGGTGGGGCTCACAGTCTAAGTAAGAGGGTGCAAAAGCCCCGACGACTCATTTTATAAATGAGGAAATTGAGGCCCAGAGAAGTTACGTGGCTTGTCACACTGCAGGCAAGCGACAGAGCTGGGATTAGAACCCAGGTCCTCTGACTCCCAGCCCCTTGCTCTTTCCACCAGATGACACTGCTTCATGTTCGCAGTCCCTTAAGTTCCATCCATATTACCCTGGAATCATCTTGTACAAAACTCAGGAAAACATGCCCAGTAATAAACTTCCAGCTAGCAGTTCAAGATAGGATGCAGTAGATCAATTCTTTGCTTTAATGTCCTTTGTTGGAAAGATTTCAAAATACTTTATCTCCAGAAGATGAAGTGCAAACTCTAATCAGTGTTTCTCCTGGCAGCACACAACACAATGGAATAACAAACCTAATGCCAGCTCTGGAACACACATACGACACTAGAGAACAACTCCCTCCAAGGAAGATGGGGATGGGAACAGCATGGAAAATTAAACTGAGAAGCAGTGTGGCCTAGTGGGATAAGCACGGGCCTGAGAATCAGAGGACATGGGCTCTAATCCTGGCTCTGCCACTTGTCTGCTGTGTGACCTTGGACAAGTCACTTAACTTCTCTGTGCCTCAGTTACCTCATCTGTAAAATGGGGATTAAGACCTTGAGGCCCATGTGGGACAGGGACTGTGTTGCCTTGTAACTGAGCAATGATATCTTTTATTGCAGTTAAATTACTCCTGCACTCTCTAGGATTCTTACATTGCCAGTACCAAAGCACCAAAGTAACCGTGACCTTTGTTCCCACCTCCTGGAATTCTCTGTGCGCACTGGGCAGGAAATGAAAGCTGCACACTCTCGGACTCTTCCATTGTGGCTGAGAAGCAATTACACTTACAATCATGGCTATCTTTTAAGTCCCCAAACCAGAAGTACCTCCAGAAACTATACAGCTCTAACAGAGCACACAAATAGCATGCTACCATCAAAGAGGAGTTAAACATGCAAGAATAACTGATAGCAGCCTAAAATCATAACACAATATGAAAGCAAATATGAATGGGACATCGCCTCATAAGACATTGATCACTAGAATCTGTTAATAGTTAAAAATATTTCCTTTTCATGTCTGAGACTCAAAAGTGACCTGGTGATCCTAAATTAACACGTGTTATACACCTTCTACCTCATAAATGTAGGAACAGCTTTGAAAACTTGTGATGCTTTAAAAAAAAAACACAGAAAAGTACACAACTTCCTGGGTTGTCTGATATGCTGAAGACCTCTGCAAGATGGATCACGTGTTTTCCAAATCCTTTTTTAAATAATAAAAAAACTTTTACATCATAAAATCACAAGAATGTATTTGATTTATGTTGTATACTCTTCCAATCTACTAGTAGTTATCATTGAAGTGGTTGCAAAAATCACTGGCAATCAGTGGAAGAAGGAGTGTGAGTGGCTCAGATTTGATGCAAAGTTCTATCTTTACTAGAGTCCTGCATGGGTCCCAAATCTTTGGGAGCTCGTCTCTAGACTGTGAGCTCGTTGTGGGTAGGGGAAGCATCTGTTTGTTGTTATACTGTACTCTCCCAAGCTCTTAGTATAGTGCTTTGCACACAGTAAGTGCTCAATAAATACGATTGAATGAATGAATGAATCCCTGGCCTGATCCAATCTAGCCCACTCCACTACTAAATTTTGTGGGGTTCAAAGATACTGTGAATTGATTGATTTGTTTAGCAGATTTGAGGTGAGAGGGAGCCTCATGAAAGAGGGATAGTATGAACATTTGGTAGAATATGGGAGAGCTGCATACAAGTTACAGTTAGAAGGCTAGCTTGAGAGGTGCAGACTGGGAACTGGGGCGTAGCAGAGGAGACAGCTAGTGGAGAGTCTTAAATCCAATGGTCAGGAGTTTGTGCTGAAGGGGAGAGAAATGGATAGCTGTTGGAGATTTTAGAGGAGAGGAGTGATGCATTCTGAACACGTTTGAATAAGGTGACCTGAATAGAGGGGACAGTTTGAGGACAGTTTGGTGCCGGGAGACCAGTGAAGAGGTGATTGCAGTAATTCATCTGGGATGTAATAAGGACTCAAGTCAGCGTGGTGGTCTTAAGGGTGAATCGGGGAAATATTGTAGAAGAACTGGCAAGATCTAGAGACAGAATGGAAAAAGGATGTGTTGGCAGGTGCGGAGAAGCCGCGTGGCTCAGTGGCAAGAGCCTGGGCTTGGGAATCAGAGGTCATGGGTTCTAATCCTGGCTCCGCCACTTGTTAGCTGTGTGACTGTGGGCCAGTCACTTAACTTCTCTGTGCCTCAGTTCCCTCATCTGTAAAATGGGGATTACGACTGTGAGCCCCAGGTGGGACAACCTGATCACCTTGTAACCTCCCCAGTGCTTAGAACAGTGCTTTGTACATAGTAAGCGCTTAATAAATGCCATTATTATTATTATTATTACCTACCCAGTGCTTAGAACAATGCTTGTCACATAGTAAGTGCTTAACAAATACCATCATCAGTGCTTAGAACAGTGCTTGGCCATAGTAGGTGCTTAACAAATGCCATCATCATTATTATATTGTTCTTTTGTACTCTCTCAAGTGCTTAGTAATAATAATAATAATAATGTTGGTATTTGTTAAGCGCTTACTATGTGCCAAGCACTGTTCTAGGAGCTGGGGTAGATACAAGATAATCAGGTTGTCCCACGTGGGGCTCACAGTCTTCACCCCCATTTTCCAGATGAGGGAACTGAGGCCCAGAGAAGTTAAGTGACTTGCCCAAGGTCACACAGCTGACAAGTGGCGGAGCCGGGATTTGAACCCACGACCTCTGACTCCAAAGCCCGTGCTCTTTCCACTGAGCCACACTGCTTCCCTGCAGTGCTCTGCACACAGTAAGTGCTCAATAAATATGTTGGATTGATTGATTGATTATCAGGATTTTCATAATTCTGCAATTAAAATGTTGAATGTATGCATAAATGTGTATTCCTGACAACCAATACAAGTAGGTATGTATGTTCTAGAAACTGATCTTATGCCACCAAGGAAACTTTTCAGCTACTATTTATGGAGAGCTTATTTTGTGAGTCATCAATCCCTCCAACCCATAGTCAGAGTTGTACTTCAGTGAGCCTGGATATTATGGATTAGTTTGGCATGCACTTTTCTTATATTCAGCAGTAGATAACCACCTCCCGTGTTCCACAGTCCATTCGAAAGC
Organism: Tachyglossus aculeatus; assembly: GCF_015852505.1. Lineage (NCBI taxonomy): Eukaryota > Metazoa > Chordata > Mammalia > Monotremata > Tachyglossidae > Tachyglossus > Tachyglossus aculeatus. Next base: position 14,669,099 of record NC_052099.1, read on the forward strand.
ATGCAGTAACACTCACAAAACTGGGCCCTCTTCCCATCCTCAAACAGTTTGGTGATCAGACTGAGCACCAGCAGAGTAGGGAAATGTCAGTGCTGATCTAAGTTCTTAACTCACTGTGACTAAAGCCTGATTGAAATGGCAGTGTTCACTTCATTTCCAATTTAACCAGAACTTGCTCTATCAGAAGACAAAGCTCACTGTGCCTAATTGAACATACTTGCCTCCTGGTACATTAGACTCCCACTTTTTCCTAGAAAAAGTTTCAAAGGGGGAAAAATGCACCAGTCATATATAATGGAAGTACTCAATTCCAATTGCTAATGGAAATGGCACTTACCGTACCAAAGCTGCTGAGAACAGATAAAAAGGTGCATTGCCCTCTATAATTGGCTGTTACTGGCAGCTTCTGGGTATGCAGAATGGCCCAATTTTCCCTCTGGTTGTTGGTACTGATATGTCTGATTTTACAGATAATTTTTTGGGGTCACTGGTAATAAAAATGAAAACTGGATGCAGCAGGCTCTGACAGGCTGGTTATGATTTTACATGGAGGTCTCCTGGTGTACTGATGTTAATATGTTGAAACATTCCTTTATATAGAACTGGGTCAGGATTGGAAAGAATTTAAAATATCGTTCCCACGGCTTCGCTCCCACGGCTTCAACTATCATTTCTACGCAGATGACACCCAAATCTACATCTCCACCCCTGTTCTCTCTCCCTCCCTTCAGGCTCCCCTGTTCTCTCTCCCTCCCTCCAGGCTCGTATCTCCTCCTGCCTTCAGGACATCTCCACCTGAATGTCTGCCCGCCACCAAAAACTCAACATGTCCAAGACTGAGCTCCTTATCTTCCCTCCCAAGCCCTGTCCTCTCCCTGACTTTCCCCTCACTGTGGATGGCACTACCATCCTTCCCATCTCACAGGCCCACAACTTGGTGCCATCCTTGACTCCTCTCTCTTATTTACCCCACACATCCAATCTGTCACCAAAACCTGCCGGTCTCACCTTCACAACATCGCCAAGATATGCCCTTTCCTCTCCACCCAAAACGCTATCTTGTTGGGACAATCTCTCATCCTATCCTGACTGGATTACTGCATCAGCCTCCTTTCTGATCTCCCATCCTCCTGTCTCTCCCCGCTTCAGTCTATACTTCACTCTGCTGCCCGGATTATCTTTCTACAGAAATGTTCTGGGCATGTCACTCCCCTCCTCAAAAATCCCCAGTGGTTGCCTATTAACCTTCGCATGAAGCAAAAACTCCTTACTATTGGCTTCAAAGCTCTCTATCTCCTTGCCCCTTTCAACCTCACCTCCCTTCTCTCCTTCAACAGCCCAGCCCGCACTCTCCGCTCCTCTGCCACTAACCTCCTCACTGTGCCTTGTTCTCACCTGTCCCACCATTGACCCCTGGTCCACATCCTACCTCTGGCCTGGAATGCCCTCCCTCCACACATCCACCAAACTAGCTCTCTTCCTCCCTTCAAAGCCCTACTGAGAGCTCACCTTCTCCACTCCTCACCATCGGCCCCACTCCCTCCCTCTGCCATACCCCCTTCCCCTCCTCACAGCACTTGTGTATATTTGTACATATTTATTACTCTATTTTATTAATGATGTGCATATATCTATAATTCTATTTATCTATTTTTAACGGTATTGACACCTGTCTACTTGCTCTGTTTTGTTGTCTGTCTCACCCTTCTAGACTGTGAACCCGTTGTTGGGTAGGGACTGTCTTTAACTGTTACTGAATTGTACTTTCCAAGCACTTAGTACAGTGCTCTGAACACCATAAGCACTCAATAAATATGATTGAATGAATGAAAAAATCATCTCTGATTAATTCTCCCTCAATTGGAAGACACCCTACATGCAGATTTCTATGTGAAAGTTAGTTATTTCTTTCATAATTGTATATGTTTGCTGAACCATGGTCATTACACAAGAAAATGATCAAGCACGGAAATGATACTGTACCCCATGCAAAATAATTGATGCTGCTTTTTCTGAGATTGGCCAATTATTCAGGGAAAGGTACCTCATATATCCCCAAAACATGCATTGCTAAGGATTTAGCTCTGATTGACAGTTCAGAAGCATCATAACAACAAAGAGCTCAAGCAAGAGCCAGTGTTAAATCTGTAGTAACAATCAGATATACATAGATTATATCTGATTTCTCCTAGGAATTTCTCTTTGCCTGTGAGATCTCTCTCCCTCTCTCTCTCTCTCTCTCTCTCTCTCTCTCTCTCTCTCCCTGCCCCCCCCCCAAAACACCAACTCCAGTCCATCAGGAACTGTCTACCAACTCTGTTGTATTGTACTTTTTCAAGTGCTTAGTGCAGTGCTCTGCACATTCAATGCCATTGATTGATTTTCCAAGTGCTTAGTCCAGTGCATTACACAAAGTAGGCACTAAATAAATACTATTACACTCTCTGGTGATGCACAGATAGACAAAGAAGTATTAAATAGAACTACAGAGGCCAGTATGGCTCTTGGGATAAAGTTTGAAAAAATGAGGTTTTCAGCTTCTCACCAAATTAAAGATCTATATTTCTTTAGTGATTTCTAACTTTTAAAATGGCTGTGAGACCTGAACTACCTACAGAACACGCATCCAGCTTCTTAAAAACTTTCACCAGGTTCACTCTTGAACCACTCAATATTAAAGAGCAGGACAAGATTACCAATAATGAGGTCCTGGAATTCAGTCACAGCACCAGTATTGAGGCAAGGCTAACAAGGTGGGAAGGGAGAAGAGAATAAATGAAAATAGGACTTCCAAGCAGCTGCTGTAAGGTGAATTGCAAAGACATAGCAGATTTAGCCTTAAATGTCCACAGACGAATGCATTGATGGTTAAATTTGATCCGGCCATTTAAGGACTGGATGAAGAATATGTTTGATGGGGGACTCTTCAGTAAAGCATTATTGGATTATTTTATATATGCATATATATATATTTGTTTATGTATATATTTTCCCTTCATATTCTAAGAAGATACCAATAATAATGTAATTCGCACATGAGTGCATGTGTAGACTGAACTCCTTATCTTCCCTCCCAAACCCTGCCCTCTCCCTGACTTTCCTGTCACTGTAGATGGCACTACCATCCTTCCCATCTCACAAGCCCACAACCTTGGTGTCATCATTGACTCCGCTCTCTCGTTCACCCCCACATCCAATCCGTCACCAAAACCTGCCAGTCTCACCTCCGCAACATCGCCAAGATCCGCCCTTTCCTCTCCATCCAAACCGCAACCTTGCTGGTCCAATCTCTCATCCTATCCCGAATGGATTACTGTATCAGCCTCCTCTCTGATCTGCCATCCTTCTGTCTCTCCCCACTTCAGTCTATACTTCACACTGCTGCCTGGATCATCTTTGTGCAGAAATGCTATGGACATGTTACTCCCCTCCTCAAAAATCTCCTGTGGCTGCCAGTCAACCTACACATCAAGCAAAAAGTCCTCACTCTCGGCTTCAAGGCTCTCCATCACCTTGCCCCCTCCTACCTCACCTCCCTTCTCTCCTTCTACAGCCCTGCCCGCACCCTCCACTCCTCTGCCGCTAACCTCCCACTGTACCTCATTCTCACCCATCCTGCCATCGACCCCCAGCCCACATCCTCCCCCTGGCCTGGAATACCCTCCCTCTGCACATCCACCAAGATAGCTCTCTTCAAAGCCCTACTGAGAGCTCACCTCCTCCAAGAGGCCTTCCCAGACTAAGCCCCCTTTTTCCTCTCCTCCTCCCCATCCCCCCTCCTTCCCCTCCCTACAGCACCTGTATATATGTTTGTATATATGTTTGCTTCATGGGAAGCAACATGGCTGAGTGGAGAGAGCCCGGGCTTTGGAGTCAGAGGCCGTGGGTTCAAATCCCGGCTCCTCCACTTGTCAGCTGTGTGACTTTGGGCAAGGCACTTCACTTCTCTGGGCCTCAGTTCCCTCATCTGTAAAATGGGGATGAAGACTGTGAGCCCCTCGTGGGACAATTTGATTACCTTGTATCTACCCCAGTGCTTAGAACAGTGCTTTGCACATAGTAAGCACTTAACAAATACCAACATTATTATTATTACAGATTTATCACTCTATTTATTTTACTTGTATATATTTACTATTCTATTTATTTTGTTAATGATGTGGATCTAGCTTTATTTCTATTTGTTCTGATGACCTGACACCTGTCCACATGTTTTGTTTTGTTATCTGTCTCCCCCTTCTAGACTGTGAGCCCGTTGTTGGGTAGGGACCGTCTCTATATGCTGCCAACTTGTACTTTCCAAGCGCTTAGTACAGTGCTCTGCACACAGTAAGTGCTCAATAAATATGATTGAATGAATGATTGAATGAATGAATGAAAAGGCCAGTGTGAGCCCAAAGTTCGGGTCATATTAATCAATCACTCTGTCAATGCATTCATTGAACACTTACTCTTTACAGAGCACTGTACTATACACTGGGGAAACTACAAAACAACAGATTTGTTAGACACGTTCCCTCCCCACAAGGAGCTTATAATCTAGTGCACAAAAAGGTTGTCACCTGGGAATTTTTTTTTAATGGTAATTGCTAGGCGCTTACAACATTTCAAGCACCATTCTAAGCACTGGGATAAATGCGAGTTAATCTGGTTGGACATAGTCCCTGTCCCACACGGGGCTCCTAGTCTAAACAGGAGGGAGAACAGGTATTTCAATCCCATTTTATAGTTGTTTACCATAATATACCAGTGATCAATGGGATCCCCAGGACAGGTACTAATGGGAAGAAGGATATGGTCTAGTTTACCAGTAGGTGGTGGGTTACTGAGCAGTAATAAGAATGAGACCAAGAAGAATAACAGGAGCAAAAACAGAAATGGAATTTGAAGTAAGGTGACAGTCAGTTGGGGGATCATGTCAAATACTGGGAAGCCCCTCAGATCAATGGGACATGTTCAGCTGTAATTAACAAAATTCTTAGGAACTCCTGAAAATCTCAGACTCAGTGGGATTAACTCAAACTATGCTCAAGTGACTGAATTCTTCACTTCAGCAGAACTAGAAGAACCAGCATAACAAGAGATCTTGTCAAACTCTGATGAGGAGTCATCTCTCTAAATATCCCTAAAACAGGCCAAATCACCCACAAGAGAACCATTAACAGGCAAGAGGCTAGAACATATAGTAATTCTTGTTACAATGCAATGGGTACCTTCTTGAAAGCCCTTGTATTGTCAGTAATGCAATGGGTCAACCATTGTTTCAATGGGAAAAAAGGAAATAAAGAGTTAGGGGGAATCCCAACATGACTGACTATTTTCTATACCCTTTAAACAGTTCTATACAATTTAGCATGAGCCTGGGAGTCAGAAGGTCATGGGTTCTAATCCTGGCTTTGGCACTTGTCTGCTGTGTGACCTTGGACAATTTACTTCACTTCTCTGGGCCTCAGTTCCCTCATCTGTAAAATGGGGATTGAGACTGAGCCCCACGTGGGACAGGGACCATGCCCAACCTAATTTTCTTGTGTCCACCCCAGGGCTTAGTACAGTGCCTGGCACATAGTAAATGCTTAACAAATACCATAGTTAATTTTTATTTTACTGCCTTTTCCCCAAAGCAGACCGTAGACTACTGTCATAATAGTAATGATGGCATTTATTAAGCGCTTACTATGTGCAAAGCACTGTTCTAAGCGCTGGGGATGTTACAAGGTGATCAGGTTGACCCACAGGGGGCTCACAGTCTTAATCCCTATTTTACAGATGAGGTAACTGAGGCACAGAGAAGTTAAGTGACGTGCCCAAAGTCTCACAGCTGACAATTGGTGGAGCTGGGATTTGAACCCATCACCTCTGACTCCAAAAGCCCATGCTCTTTCCACTGAGCCATGCTGCTTCTTCTGTCATCTGTTTCACATGCCACTAAGGAATTTGGTATCACTCCTATCAGACAAAGTGTTAAAGTTTTAGCTACTAATCCAGGTGATTGAAATTGTTATCATCTGGACAGCTACGGTGTGCAAGCAAAAATCTTTGTTTTATTCTATTTGCAGGTGAAAGGGACAAAATTGATTTCCCAGTCCTCATTTGGTCCCACAGAGCCAACTAAATTTTTCCTTGGAGCCACGCCCCCTCAACTAGGACCCAGAAAGCCCAAAGAAGTAACCCCCCCCCCGCCCAAATAACAATTTTAAATGCCGGCTCCTCATGTCATAAATAAGGTTTTATTAAAACAATTGTTCAGAATTATATCATTCTTTACATTTTGAAAAATCAACCTTGTTTGATTGAATCTCCAAGTTTTACAGAGAAGATTCAGTTTTTTACTTGGCACACTTTAAAATAAAATCATTGCTTTGTTATAACTAGTTTGCATCATATGCAATGAAGATTTTCTTCTGGAAAAATATTCTTTATAATAACTAGTTTTGAGGGCAATATCAATAAAACATTACCTGAGGGATACTGATGTTTCTGAAATTGTGGCATAATGCCTGAAATGGAAGGCCATATTTCCCAAAGGTTATATTCTACACTGCAGTTGTTAGAAGTATCATTTTTTAAATACAGTTCCTATTTTTTAAATGATAAAAAGGTGTAAATCTCAGTTGAAGAGTTCCATGAAAGGTTCAATTTTTTTTAAAAAATTTAAGGGTTTTGTTATTAATTTTTGAGTTTTAGAAGCACACTTCTTACATATATAGTCTACATGACATGATTTGAGTTCAAAAATGGTAGGCCGTCAATTATCCAGAATGTATGGCCTGAGACATATAGGAATTTTATTTAACTGAGTCTATTTTCAGAAGGGATCACTGAGGTGTCTGAAATAGTAATGTAAAAGCATAAAGAGCAAGGCTGAATTTAGTGAACCTTCTGCTGCTTTCTTGTTGCTGCAGAGAGCCTGGGGTCCCTGGAGGCCAGGTCCTCAAAACTTGGGGTGACTTCAAGAAGCCCACCTATATTTATTGAGCCTGGGGTTCTGCAAGTCTAGATAACTTAAATTTTCCATATTTATGGAGTCTGGACGTGAGACATTTAATCATTTTCTGATTTTTCTTTTTGTTTTGAGAGATTTCTATACTCTTCAAAGGACTTTGCAGTATCACTGGGCATGAGCAAGATCTATGGGATGCATTTCATCTTTGTATCACCTTCCTTCCTCTTTAACCCCAGTTGACGTTACATAACATCGGCAAGATCGAACCCATCAGATGAAACTTTTCCCAAGGGTTAATTTTGTCTCCTCAGGTCCACCTTCTTGTCCTTCCCAGCTGACTCCCACCAAGGGATTTCCCCCTTGCTCTTAAAACTGAATCCCTCTACCTGTGCATTAGACCCAATCCCCTCTCACCTTACAAAAATATTTGCTCCCACCCTCCATCCTCTCATTGCTTATCTTCAACCTCTCACTCTCCTCTGGTTCCTTCTTTGCAACCTTCAAAGAAGGCCAAGTGTCTTCCATACTGAAAAATCCATTCTTTGCTCCCATCACATCCTCCAGTTGTCCACATCTCCTGCTTCAATTCCTGTCCAAACACTGAGAATGGGTTGTATAAACCCACTGCTCCACTTCCTTTCTTTCACATGTCTTTTCTCAATCCCCTGCGATCTGGCTTTCTCCATCACCATTAGACTGAGACTGTGCTCACCAAAGTCTCCAATGGACCAACTGTCCTACTCATCTTTGAACTCCCATGCTAACTATGGGAGTTTCGTTAGGCATATCCATTTTCTCTGTACAGTAATTCTCTCAGGGAGCTCATCCATTCACATGGTTTTGACTGCCACCAGTATGCAGTTGACCTCTAAATCTATATCTCCAGCCCTGTCCTGTCACCATCTTTGTAATCTTCTATCATTTCTGATAGAAGATGCCCCTGTATGCATCTGCCTCTGATGCCCCTGGGACATCTCGACCTGAGTTTAAGATGCCATTCCTTCAATCCCTAACTCTGGCCAATTCTTCCTGTATAGTATTTCTTGAATCTGCCTTTTCTTCTCCATCTCATGAAACCTTCCTCAGTTCAAGCTCCAGAGCCTCCTGACTGGATTAAAGTAACAGTTTCTTATCTGGAATCTCTACCTCAGGATTCTCCCTTTTCAGTCTATCCTATATAGATACAACTGTTTATACTGTGCTTTGAAAACACCATTCAGAATTCATCACTCCCATCCTCAGAAACCTGCAATGACTCCCTGTTTCATCTTGCATTAAACAAAGACTCTTAATCTTTGGAGTTTCTTGGCACTCCTCCAGGAATCTCCCTCTTACCTATTTACTCTCTTCTCCTACTACACCCCAATTTATGCTCTTTGTCCCCCCACCAAACTAACCCCTGTATATAACTCCCTCAGCTCCCTCCCTCTGTTACACTACATCCCTCTCCACCTGCAATGCTCTCCAAAAACCACTTCCAAAAAGCATTCCTTGATTGAGCTCCATCTTTTTAGTCACACATCCTTCTCATCAGTCTTAGCATTCCTGTAGTTGGCTATTTCTGTATTTGTTACATTGCTTACCTGTGTTTGAATCATTAGTATCACTCATACTCCTTTCCTTGTTGTGTATTTAGAAATTTATGTCCAGTAGTAAGGACTGGACCTGTCTTTAACATCTACTGTACGTTTCCAAGGGCTGTGTACAGAGATTTGAACACAGTGGGCACTTAGATGCTGCAGTTGATAGTGATTTATTTCTTTTTTTAATGGTGGGTATTGCTGGGGAAGCAACATGAGCATGCCGACTTTTGCCTTCGAATAACACAATCAGCATATGTGCAGGGAATGGGAGTGGTGGGAAAGGTAAAGAGTGTGAGAGCAAGTACGGCAAGACTGTGGCCACTGTAGCAGCTGTGGTGACTCTTGGACTCTAAGCCATGAAGAGTCTGTAATTCATTCATTCATTCATTCAATCGTATTTATTGAGCGCTTACTGTATGCAGAGCACTGTACTTGGGAAGTACAAGTTGGCAACATATAGAGACAGTCCCTACCCAACAGTGGGCTCACAGTCTAGAAGTGGGGGAGGACACAGCCACAGCACCCCACTGCTTTTGGTTTTTGTTTGTGTATTTGTTCTTGGGTTTTGTTTTGTTTTAGGATTTTATTGTTCCAAGTCTCCTTAGGGGTCTGTTGCTAATTTTATCTCCACACTTGAAATTTATAGATTATGAGCCCCTTATGGGGCAGGACCTATGTATAATTTCCACTCAGGTATTCTTTCCCTTCTTCCCCAGGACTTTTTTTTTACAATGGTATTTAATAAGTGTTTACTCTGTGCCAGGCACTGCACTAAGTGCTGGGGTAGATATAAGACACAGTCCACATCCCACATGAGGCTTATAATATTAATCCTCATTTTACAGAAGAGGTAACTGAGGCACAGGGAAATTGAGTAACTTGCCCAAGGTTGCATGGCAGACAAGTGGCAGAGGTCAGGATTAGAACCCATGTCCTCCTGAGTCCCAGGCCCATGTTCTATCCCCTAGGCAATGCTGCTCTTAGTGAATATTACTACAACTATTACTATTGAGGGTGAAATTGAAAACAGGCAATGGATTTGGTTGAGAAGAAAGTAAACTATGGGGCTAAGGGAAAAGACAGAGAAGAGTTAATGTATACCCAACAGTTTAGGTGGAGACAATGTAAACTACTCCAACCCAACCCCTAAAAGAGAAGACAGAAAATAGAGGTAGATAACAATACAAGGCAAGGACAATATACCCAGTGTGCCTTGGCAAGTTCAGAGTTTCTTGCTAGACACAAAACAAGAAGAGACCATTTGAAAAACTAGGTAAGATGAACAGAAACTGGAACACAACCATTCCTTTAAAATGGATACTCTTTCTCTCCACTCACTCATCGATGGGCACATGTACACTGCAGATACGCTTTTTCTTCGGTGTGAAAGGGTGGAGGCATGGTCTGGCCTGGCTAGGAGTGACAAATCCATAGTCCTAATGGCAGCTTGCTGCCAAAGAAGGTGTCCACCGTGGTTAATTGATTATATATGGAATTGAAGCAAACAAGGGACAAAGAAGATGGAAATGTGCACCACCAGTCTCGTGAGGGAGGGAACCAGAATACCAGGCACGAGGAGATGGCTGTAAGTCTGCCTCTGCTTGTCAATATTGCTAGATGCTGCTCTTTCTGCATGCAAAGCAAGTGTCAAGTCTCTCGCAAACTATGGCAACAAAAAGAATCCAGAGAAGCACCTAACATTTCGGGCAGTTCCTGCCCTCTGTCTTTACAATTAGCTCATTTCCCCTCACCTTTCCAAAACTGAGTCTCAGGGTGCATCTTATTTCTTTTCACATGATCGCAAAATTGGAAGAAATGTAAATCGTTTTCAGACCTCCCAAATGCAATTAAGTAACCAAACCATTCCACTTCAAAATTTCCACTTCTGTTGGTACTGTACCTAACAGTGTGTTTTTAGAGTATGTGGCATTCAGCTGGGATTGAATAAATGCTAAATGACAATCACAATGCCACAATGAGATGACATTGATATCTAGCTGTTTATATATCTGTCGTATAGGAACTGAGTATAGAAATCTTTCTGTTTTTGAATTGGTTTAGTTTTGTTACCAAAGACGGCAGAAATCATATTTTTCTTGGACTTTGAGGCTGCACCATGAAAAAAGAATGCATTATGTTGCTGAGGGCATAAAGAAACAAAGAACCCTGAGAAGCAGTCGGTGTGCATTTGTAAAACACAGATGCTTTCTGCATGTGCTTGCTTTACAAATATATGTGAGGTCGCTTTGATTGAGCAAAATCATTATCCCCAGAACTACATGGCTCTAATTTAAAAGAAGCGTCACTGCAGAAGCTGGGACAGAAATGCAGAGGGGGAATAACAGTAGATTTACAATGCCACTGAATCATGCAAAAGGAAAAAAGGTAATATAAATTTAAACAAGCAACAAAATTGTCAGTGCAAACAATTCTAAAATTCTTCTTACCTTCTTCAGTCATTGTGTCATAATATTTTAGTTTTCCATATGATCCAAGCTCTACATCACAGTAAAAGACACAAAGATAAGGAACCAGTAGTAATTCAAGTAATCAAAGTTTTCACATGTATTGAATAAGGTTTATTGTTTGATGTCAAGTTGTAATATATATATGTGTGTACATATATATATATATATATACATGTATGTGTACATATACACACACACAACTATATAAGTATATGTACACAGGCTATATGGCAGATAGCAAAATTTCTCACTGAAATCAGAAAGGTCACCTAAAACATTGAATGCCAGAGAGAATCACATTTTTTGCAAAGGAGGGGCGGGGGAGGAAGGATTGGATATCCTTTAGTATTTTTATATTTACAAAGGAAGACAGAGTTTTCTCCGTGTTTAAAATTGCTTTTCTCAGTTGAAAACATTTTTCCAAAGCAATGGCCCTCCCAGCCTGATCTGTGATCTTTTCATAAGGGACACTCAGGGGGCAATTGGACATCCAGGGCTCTTCAGGGATCCAAGAGCAGGTCGTGTATCTTGGCTCTCGGCTTCCTTGGGGCCAGGATGACCAGATGAGAAAGAGGCAGGTTTGCTTGCCTAAAGAACTCCATTTTAGGAGTTTTCCTTCTCTTTCCAGCCAGTTTAGTGAGCACACAATCATTTAGAGAAAAATGAAATATTATACATGGCCAACACCAAGAGGAGCCACGAAGTACTACGTTGAGTTCTCAAGAGAAGGAGACAATTCCCAGAGACGACAACCATGCTGTAAATAGTAACTAAAATAGCAGTGACTCACTAGCTGTCACTGCTAGTGATATGGCTGGTGGGGAAGGAAGAAAGAGAGAAGCAACCTCATCTTCATCTGTGAGGCGTATAAAAGGATTCAGGCTGCAAAAGGACTATAGAATATGGATGGTGACAAATTTCTTGAGTGCTTACTGTGAGCAGAGCACTGTACTAAGCACGTGGGAAAGTACAATAGAGTTGGCAGACACATAATCCCTGTCCATGAATTTACAGTCTAGAAGGGAGGGGCAGTAAGAGGAGACAATAAAATGACTTGAAACTTCTAGTCCAATATTCTTTTTTTACTTTATGAAATAGATGTATATTAGCATCAGTACATGAATGTGCTTTTAGTTTTACCTTGTATGAACCAGACACCTTAAACCTATTTTTATACGATAATAATAAAACAATTGCTCATCCTATCCTGCCTGGATTACTGCATCAGCCTCCTTGCTGACCGACCTTCCAGCCTCATGTTTCTTCCCACTCCAGTCCATACTTCACTCTGCTGCCTGCGTCATTTTTCTATGAAAACATTGAGGACCCTGCTCTTGAGTGTCACCCCGCTCCTCAAAAAACTCCAGGGGTTGCCCATCCACCTCCACATCAAACAAAAACTCCTCACCATTGGCTTTAAAGCACTCCATCACTTTGTCCCCTCCTACCTCACTACTCTCCTTCTACAATCCAGACCACACACTCCTCTCCTCTAGTGCTAACCTTCTCGCTGTACCTCGATCTCACCTATCTTGCTGCTGACCCCTAAACCACATCCAGAAACGCCCTCCCTCCTCAAATCTTACAGACAATTACTCTCCCCACTTCATAAACGTATTGAAGGCAGATTTACTCCGAGAGGCATTCCCAGACTAAGCTCCCCTTTTCCTCTTCTTCCACTCTATTTTGCATCGCCCTGACTTGCACCCTTCATTCTTCCCCTCTCCCAGCCCCACAGTGCTTATGTACATGTCTGTAATTTATTTGTATTGAGGTTTGTCCCCACCCTCTGGACTGTAAGATCGTTGTGGGCAGGGAATGTGCCTGTTTATTGTTGTATTGTACTCTCCCAAGGGCTTAGTACAGTGCTCTGTGCACAGTAAGCTCTCAGTAAATATGACTGAATGAATAAATGAATGGTGCATTAAGGAGAAAAAAAATTCCAATCATTATATGCTTGTGATTCTGCAAGAATCCACACAGTTCACACAGTTAGGAGGCCTTCCCAGACTGAGCCCCCTCCTTCCTCTCCCCCTTCTCCTCCTCCCCATCCCCCCGCCTTACCTCCTTCCCCTCCCCACAGCACCTGTATATATGTATATATGTTTGTACATATTTATTACTCTATTTATTTTACTTGTACATATTCTATTTATTTTATTTTGTTAATATGTTTTGTTGTCTGTCTCCCCCTTCTAGACTGTGAGCCCGCTGTTGGGTAGGGACCGTCTCTATATGTTGCCAACTTGTACTTCCCAAGTGCTTAGTACAGTGCTCTGCACACAGTAAGCACTCAATAAATACAATTGAATGAGTTCTATTTTGTTAAAACTACATCTTGGAGGACAGACACGGGTGTCTTAAGATGAAACCAGGTTCTGTGGAAAAAAAAATCACATCAAGTTTTCACAGTCTTTTTTTTTTAAAAAAGGTATTTGTTAAGTGCTTACCTATGTGCTCGGAACTGCACTAAGTGCTGGGGTAGATACAAGCTAATTTGTTTGGACCTAGTCCATGTTTCATGTGTGGCTCACACTCTTAATCCTCATTTTATAGATGAGGTAACTGAGGCACAGAGAAGTTAAGTGACTTGCCCAAGATCATACAGCAGACAAGTGGTGGAGCCAGGATCAGAATCCAAATCTAACTCCCAGGCCCTTGCTCAATGACAGATTTTTACTGCCTCATGATTTTCAGGGCATAGAATGACATTGGATAGGCTTATAATTCTTATATTTTCAAATACTTTCATAAAAACAACAGGCATGCTTCCCATTAATTGGGACACACATGGTATAAAACAACCCAGTCTTGAAAACAAGTACCGGAAATTAAACATCCCACAAATTTTCTTTGCTAGTTCAATTTGCCTCCCATTCATTATATAGAAAGTAAGAAAATCAGAAAAATAAATGAAATCATCTTTCTCTACTTGTCGGTATACAGAGACTGGCTCAAAATTTCAGACTTAATGTTTTGGTAAGCATTGGAGTTTAGAGTGACAATTTAACTTTAGACCCCTGTGCTTTGAACCCTACTGCTTGCTTTTCCCGTACTCCCAGTAGAGATGTGCATTCACGGCATGCAACTCCCACAGTGCAAGACTAACTAGAAATGAATAAATGTATACAATATTGAAGGTTTATGATTTGGTTGCAATTTGAATTCATTATGCTTGCTTTGGGTGGAAGAAGAACAAATATGCACTCTAGTCTCATGTCATATTACACAAACTGAGTATGGCTTTCTGATGCTTTCAACACTATCTTGCTCTCTTGTGATATGCCAAAATCATGCCGCAGAACTGTAGCTGAAGATGTTTTGCACTAAAATACCCTAAGACATGTGTGGAAATGATATGGGTGGGCCAAGGGCACTGAACGATTGTGGGAGAGGAGTCTGAAACTCTGCTGCTTCATGGCTGCTGTGAAGCTGCTGGTAGGGAGGTGGGAGGAGTATGGGAAGGATGGGCTGAGTCCCCAGGGAAGTTCAGTGAAAAACAAAAATAGAACACCTGCAGCAACAGCCATTATCTTCAAATTGACAACAAAGATGCTTGCTGTTGCTTATTTTCATTAACTATTAATGCATGCTACAGAGAAACTTTCTGATGTAGGCACATTAGGTTTTTTTGCTTTTTTTTTAAAGATACTTAATGTTAGATCAGGCTGTCCATACTATAATAATAATAATGGCATTTATCAAGTACTTACTATGTGCAAAGCACTGTTCTAAGCGCTGGGGAGGTTACAAGGTGATCAGGTTGTCCCACAGGGGGCTCATAGTCTTAATCCCCATTTTACAGATGAGGGAACTGAGGCCCAGAGGAATTAAGTGACTTGCCCAAAGTCACACAGCTGACAATTGGCGGAGCTGGGATTTGAACCCATGACCTTTGACTCCAAAGCCCGGGCTCTTTCCACTGAGCAATGCTGCTCCTCTTTACTATAGACTGTAAGCTCCTTGTGGGCAGGGAACATGTCTACTAACTCTGGTGAACTGCACTCTCCCAAACACTTAGTACATGCTCTTCACACAGTAAGCACTCAGTAAATACCATTGGTTGATTGATTGATTGATTTATGACTTATTTTTGGCACTGTTTCCTTGCAACCTTTCCTAAGACTTTCAGTACAACCATTCATTCATTCAGTCGTATTTATTGACTGTGTGCAGAGCACTGTACTAAGCGCTTGCACTGTACAGCCATTCAGTGTGGTACACTTCAAGTGCTAAGAACAGAAGCATTACAGTTACAGTTCTGGGTCTCCTATTCTCCATCTACACCCACTCCCTTAGAGAACTCATTCGCTCCCATGATTTCAACTACCATTTCTATGCAGATGATTCCCAAATCTACATCTCCAGCCCCGATCTCACCTTCTCTACAGTCTTGTATCTTCTTCTGATTTAAGGACATCTCCACTTCAATGTCCGTTGGCACCTCAAACTTAACATGCCCAAATCAGACCTCCTCATCTTCCCACTCCTCTCCCTGACTTTCCCATCACTGTAGACAGCACCCTTATCTTTCCTGTCTCACAAACCCTTAATCTTGGCATCATCCTCCATTCATCTCTCTTATTCAATCCACATATTCAATCTGTCACCAAATCTTGTTTGTTCCCTCTTTACAACACTGCTATAATCTACCTTTTCTTCTCCATCCAAACTGCTACCATGCTGATCCAAGGATTTACCCTAATATCACCTTGACTACTGCATCAGCCTCATTGCTGATCTCCCTCCCTCCTGTCTCTCCCCACTCCAGTTCATACTTCACTCTGCTGCCTGCACCATTTTTCTACAAAAACCATTCAGTCGATATGTCCCCACTCCTCAAGAACCTTCAGTGATTGCCCATCCACCTCCTCATCAAACAGAAACTCATTACCATTGGCTTTAAAGCACTCAATCTCCTTGCCCGCTCTTATCTTACCTCACTGATTTCCAACTACAACCCAAAATGCTCACTTTGATCCTCTAATGCCAATCTGCTCACTGTACTTCGATCTCATCTATATTACCACCAACCCCCTCACCTACATCCTGCCTCTGGCCTGGAACTCCCTCCCCTTCATATCCACTCTCCCCACCATTAAAGCCTTATTAAACTCACATCTCCTTCAAGAGGCCTTTCCCAACTAAGCCCTCATTTCCTCTTCTCATACTCCCTTCTGCATCAACCTTGTACTTGAATTTGTATTTACCCACATTCAGCCCCATGGAACTTCTGCTTATATACAAAATTTATTTTAATGTCTGTCCCCCCTCTAGACTGTAAAATCCTTGTGGGCAGATAATTCTGTTATATTGTACTCTCCCAAGTGCTTAGTACAGTGCTCTGCAGAGTAAATGTTCAATAAATATGATTAATTGGTTGATTGATTGATTGAAAATGTGCTTGGATCTGATGCCAAGTTGAGGCAGAATGAGCTGAAATTTGATTTCATTCATTCATTCAATCGTATTTATTGAGCACTTACTGTGTGCAGAGCACTGTACTAAGCGCTTGGAAAGTACAAGTTGGCAACATAGAAAGATGGTCCCTACCCACCAACGGGCTCACAGTCTAGAAGGGGGAGACAGACAACAAAACAAAACATGTGGACAGCGTGGCTCAGTGGAAAGAGCCCGGGCTTGGGAGTCAGAGTTCGTGGGTTCTAATCCCGGCTCCACCACTTGTCAGCTGTGTGACTTCAGGCAAGTCACTTAACTTCTCTGGGCCTCAGTTACCTCATCTGTAAAATAAGGATGAAGACTGTGAGCCCCACGTGGGACAACCTGATTACTCTGTATCTCCCCCAGCACTTAGAACAGTGCTTGGCACATAGTAAGCGCTTAACAAATACCAACATTATTATTATTATTATTATTATTAATAGAACAGTTCCTCGTTGCTGCCTATCCTGTTTAAAATTTATTCCACAGAATCAGTTCTTTCAGATGGTAGAGGGACATTGTTCCTGTCTGTGTGTGTTCTGGCTTGGGAGGGGCTGTAGTCCCTGGCCCTGCACCCCCCCCCCCCCCCGCCCCCTCCAGTTCCTATCCTTTCTTGGTTTCTAGCTGCAGAATCCAGGCTGGTGGGGTTGTCTTTGTCACAACCCGCCCTCAGAACACTCTCACTGTCTTTGCTTCTGGGAACCAGGTTCCAAGAAGGCCCCGTGGAGATTGGGATCAGCAATCGACCAGGCAGAGACAACTTCTTTCCCTCCAGGAGTCCCACATGGAGCTAGCACCACTGACAGACGTGGCTGGACGCAATCCCACTAGGAGTATGGAGCTGTGCTATATGATACATCCCCAGCACAGATCAGTCCAGTCAGCATGGTCCCTCAGCTCCCTTTACCCCAGCATCGTCCTGTCTCATCTTCCTCCCTGGCCTTGCTGCTGTCCTGCCCTCATTTCTGGTACCCCAAACTCTCCCCTTGCTTTACACCACTATTAGGTTTCTATTCTTTAAACTTTTATTTACTTAACAGTTCCGATGCTGCTGAGTGAGGTGTGGGGAGGGCAGGAGAAGAGGGGCGGGAAAGAAATTTTGAGGCAGAGAGGGAGGAGGGGGCTGCTGCAGCCCCAGAAAGCTGAGATTGCAAATTGGGGAAGGGATCAGGGTTGTGGCAGTGGCACAGAAGCTTGACATTTAAAGAACAGAGATAGAATAAAAGGTTGCAGGGGGGGAGAGTGGGGCACATGGGGAGTTGGAGACAGGGAGGTGAGTTTGGGGTGCTGACAGGAAGGAGAGGAAACTTGAGGGATCTGAGTCATCATCCTCCATTTCACGGGCTCCTCCTCGACCTCCCACCCACTAAATTCAGCTTCAGTTCTGGGTCCCCTTCTTTTCTCCATCTACACCCTCTCCCTTGGAGATCTCATTCGCTTTCATGACTTCAACTACCACCACTATGCAGATGCTTCCCAAATCTACATCTCCAGCCCTGATCTCTCTCACTCTCTGCAGTCTTGCATCTCCTCCTGCCTTCAAGGCATCCCTACTTGGATGTCCTGCCGTCACCTCAAACTTAACAAGTCTAAAACAGAATTCTGTATCTTCCCACCCAAGCCCTGTCCTCCCCCTGACTTTCCCATCATTGTAGACAGCTCCGCCATCCTTCCTGTCTCACAAGCCTGTAACCTTGGCATTATCCTTGACTCCTCTCTCTTTCAATCCACATATTCAATCCATTACTAAATCCTGTCAGTTCAACCTTCGCAACATTGCTAAAGTCCGCCCATTCCTCTACATCCAAACTGCTACCACATTAATCCAAGCATTTATTCTATTCTGCCTTGATTACTGCATCAGCCTCCTTGCTGACCTCCTTGCCACCTGTCTCTCCCCACTCCGGTCCATATTTCACTCTGCTGCCCGGACCATTTTTCTACAAATTCAGTCCATGTTTCCCCACTTCTCAAGAACCTTCGGTAGTTGCCCATCCACATATGCATCAAACAGAAACTCTTTACCACTGGCTTTAAAGCAATCAATCATCTTGTTCCCTCCTACCTCACCTTACTATTCTCCTTTAACACAGGCACACACTCTCCTGCTCTCATCCAACTTACTGTATCTTGATCTCTTCCATCTCGATGCCAACCCCTCACCCACATCCTGCCTCTGGCCTGGAATGCCCTCCCTCTTCATACTCTACAGACAATTACTCTTCCCCTCTTCAGAGCCTTACTGAAGGCACATTTCCTCCCAGAGGCCTTCTCTAAGCCCTCATTTCCATTTTTACCACTCTCTTACCCCAACTTGCTCCCTTTAGTCATCACATCCCACAGCACTTATATATATATATCCCTAATTCATTTATATTAATGTCTGTCTGCCCTTCTGGACTATAAGCTCATTGTGGGCAGGGAATGTATCAGTTACATTGTTGTGTTGCACTCTCCCAAGCGCTTAGTACAGTGCTCTGCACACAGTAAGTGCCCAATAAATATGATTGAATGATTGATCCAAGGAGGGACAGAGTTACTTCCCTGGTGAATTCACAAAAGCAGAAACCTGAGGAAGCATTCTCTTCATGAGGAAAGTGATTTCTGCCCAGCTGACGTGGAATCAGAAGCTACATCCAGCTTCAAGAGCAGTTTCGACAGGATGACCTGGTCAACCACAAATGGTAGGTCAAGATTACCAAGAACAAGGTCCTGTAATGTAGTTAGATCACTAGGACCTGAGCAGTGAGCACAGCAACACAGTTCTGCTGGGAAAGATATTTGAGAATAGAATGGAAGATAACCAAGTAGCTTCTGAACAGTGAACTGAAAGGGGACATATGCCAGCCAAGACGGGAGAACAAATGTTTCCAAGGCACAGTGAAGCACAATCTCAAATGAAGTGACATAGGAGTGGACTCCTTGTGTGAAGAAGATCGGGATACCAAGAGGCAGGTTCAAAACCAGAGGGAGGGTCTTCCAAGTGACAAAGTCATTAGTGCAGCAGACATTTTGGAAGGGAGTGGCAGTCTTACAAAATTAAACATATATAGATTCTATATTGTTCTTTTCATGAGAATAAAAATAAACTAAACAACTATACTTAAGTAGTCATCTGGTGCTGACAAAGGGGAAATCTTTCATTCACATTTTCTATGGTATAATTGCAAATCAATAGCAGAGCTAAGAATACTCTCTAGGATATTTTAAACTTCTCTCCCTGTCTGCTAGTCCTGGAGGACATTCCCTCGTTGGAAATGAGAGTAATTTGAAAGAAATCTTAAATAATGAAAAGCAATACAGGTTATGCCAATTTGAATTCCCTGTAATGATGATTGGTCATTTTTTTAGGTAAGATTGGCACACGTAGGTGTGCCCACAGACCCACCCACTCCATACCTTCTTTTTGAATATAACCTCCATCTATAAAAATAGTCTCTCTCCTTTCACACACACTGTTTACCACACACCCTCTCTTTGTACTTCCTAACCCACCACTTTCTCCTACTCACAGGCCATCATGTACACTATATTTCAATTTGTTCTTTCTACTTTCTGAAGAAATCATTCCAAATCCTCTCTCGGGTTTCATGTCATAGAAAGCAATTTTCTCTCATTCTTTCTTTCTTTTTTAGGAGGGGGGCAGAGGGGGCAGGGAGTTGGTAGGTGTGACAACTGTCTGTTCCTAGAACTTTCCCTAATTCTCAATTTGGCTTAGACAAAATGTATATTATGAAAGGTATGGTAGGCTTAGAGAAGGATCACAATCAAACAATCTAA
This sequence comes from Tachyglossus aculeatus, assembly GCF_015852505.1. Classification (NCBI taxonomy): domain Eukaryota; kingdom Metazoa; phylum Chordata; class Mammalia; order Monotremata; family Tachyglossidae; genus Tachyglossus; species Tachyglossus aculeatus. The sequence continues at coordinate 14,689,315 of NC_052099.1, forward strand.
TAAAACTCTGGATGATAGTGCATGGTCATTATTATTGGTCAAACAGTTGGTCTGTAATGAAACTTGTGACCCCAGCCTCATTTCTTGCAATTTTGTCAATTAATTGCAGACTTGCTCCTTGATTTTTCTTAGTGATATCTCTGTCAACCATGCCTTCTAATCCCTGTCCTCTGATGAGCAAAAACAGGGTAAATTTCTTAGTGGTATCAATTTTTAATTTATTAAATTCAAGTTACTTGTTAAGAGCTTATGGTGTGCCAAGTACCAGCTGGGGAAGATACAATTCAATCAGGTTGGCTACAGTCCCTGTCTCACATGGGGCTCACATGCTATAGTAGGAGGGAGAGCAGGAATCACAAATCCCCATTTTATAGATGTACAAACGGAGGCACAGAGAAATAAAGTGAGTTGGCCAAGGTCATACAGAAAACAGGATTAGAACTCAGGTCCTCTGACTCCCAGGCCAATGTTCTTTCCACTAGGCCACACTGCTGCCTATAATTGCATTATAGATCCTGCTTTTGGAAAGGTGGTGATATACAGAGATAGGAATTCTTTATTCTGAAGGCCCCCAACTTGTTGTCTTTAAGAATAAAAGTCTCATTTTACCTTCCCGCTCCCCCGCTAATTATAGAGTAGGAAAAAAAATGTGTAAATAGGTACTATTGGCAGTTCTGACTACACCAGCATTAAGGTGGGGCAGGAATGCTAAAGTGGCAGTTGGAAGGATAACACCTGAAGTCTTTGACTAATGAAAGGCATTATAGTCGGTCATCTTCTCAAAAGAACTGTTAGTCAGACAAAAGACCTGGAAATGTCCAAGTTCCAAGAATTCTGGAATTTTGACGTCCTAGTTATTCCCATTTCACAGATGGAGAACTAGAAAGACCAAGTGACTTCAATGTAACACAGCAAGTCAGTCACAGCCAAGACTAAAATTCTGGTTTCTTGACAGTACTGTGACCATCAGACTGTGCTTGAAGACCCAACTAGTGTAATAATGGATAATAACAAAAGTACGGATAAAGATTGCTACTATAGGAGCAGTCATACTCTTGCGTTGCTCTATATGCTTTCAATCATGTCAAAGAAAGCATCCAAAAGTTTAACAGAAGACAGCAATCTAACCATAAATTTGTTTAGGTCACAACCTAAAATAAATACCCTAAAGTTTAGCACTGCCTAACTTCTGAAGGCTTTATTAAGGAACCATGGCTTGCAATGTTATAGTGAAATTTTTGTTTACTATTCATTTTCAGAAAACATTTAGTTCTATAATAATAGTGATGGCATTTATTAAGCACTTACTATGTGCAAAGCACTGTTCTAAGCGCTGGGGAGGTTACAAGGTGATCGGGTTGTCCCACGGGGGGCTCACAGTCTTCATCCCTGTTTTACAGATGAGGTAACTGAGGCACAGAAAAGTGAAGTGACTTACCCAAAGTCACACAGCTGAAAATTGGCAGAACTGTGATTTGAACCCATGACCTCTGATTCCAAAGCCCGGGCTCTTTCCACTGAACCATGCTACTTCTCTGTGCTTCTCTGATGGCATTTGTTAAGTGCTTACTATGTGCCAAGCACTGTATACAATGGCATAAACACTACAGTGGTAAAAGAAGAGTTCAAGATAAAGGGATGTTTAATCCCCAGATTTCTCATTCCCAAGTAAAACTTCTAAAGCTCTCCAAACATCAGGTATTCATTAGAGTCCTTAATGATGGCTGTTTAATTCTAAAAAGAGGTTCAGTTGAAAAAAACAAACAGAAATTTAGGAAAAGCCATGATGATTACTAATTACCCCGTTAAATATCATAAGCGCTTAGTACAGTGCTCTGCACACAGTAAGCGCTCAATAAATACGATTGATGATCAAGGTGGATGCTTATCCTTCTGTAAACTAGTGTACTAGCCTCTGAAGACCCTTTGAATCAAACATACTACTTTTCACCTCCAGGAATGCACACCTCAAAGCCCGTGGTGCTTGCAAGAAGGAATATTTAAGTGGCACTGGTGAAGAAGCCCACATATGGAAATTTTCTAGCCTCTTCCTTCTATTTACTACATTAACTTAGTGACTCTCCCCAAATGAAGACACATATTTCAGACCACATTCAGCAATCGGCAGTCTAAAACCGAACACTATTAGCATTTTAATCTTTCACTTTCTGAGCTGTGAGTGTTGATGAGTAGTTATTGCCTTGCCTATTGGCTAAGAACTTTGACCTTGAATATTTTCATGTTTCAAATTTAACCATACTTCTAATACTCCTGGCATCAATTTGCTAGGTTATTACTTGCTACTTACTAGGTGAGATCAGATGTTTTGATGGGCAGTTATGTTGGCATTATTGAAAGTGTTAAGGAAGAAAACTGTCGAAGTGCAGAAAGGATATTTACTCTTGACTTGCCTGACTACAACTGTTTATCAATGCAAGAAAGTCCTGGGATCAAATTACTGGTGTGCAAGATGGAGGCCTCAGCTTGGAAGCAAGAAAACTTGGACATTCTCCCAGACCTTGTCTAGCAGCTTGAATAGTTGTAGGACTTTCATCTGTCAGAAGGTATTAGTTCTGAATTGAGAATGGCCACAATGCTAGCTTGCACCTGCAGCTATTATACTCTGGAAATTTTCTTCACTGTGTTGCACCTGGACATTAAATAGTTTGGAAAAAATTCAAGAAAAGAATCTTCCAAAGGAGGAGGAAGAAAAAAAAGAGTTAATAAAGTTAATTAATTAATTCATTCAATCATATTCATTAAGTGCTTACTGTGTGCAGAGCACTGTACTAAGCACTTGGGAAAATACAACAATGAACAGTGACATTCCCTGCCCACAACAAGCTCACAGTGTAGACTGGGGGAGACAGACATCAAAACAAATAAATAAAATTACAGATATATACATAAGTGCTGTGGGGCTGGTGGGTGGGGAGGGGGGAGAGCAAAAAGAGTGAGTCAGGGTGACACAGAAGGGAGTGGAAGATGAGGAAAAATGTGGCTTAGTCTGGGGAAGCCTCTTGGAGGAGATGTGCCTTCAATAAGGTTTTGAAGGGGTGGGGAGTTTTTAATGTCTGTCGGATTTGAGGAGGGAGGGCAATCTAGGCCAGAAGCAGAATGTGTACCAGGGGTCGGAGGCGAGGCAGGGGTACAGTGAGAAGGTTAGCACTAGAGGAGCGATGTATTTGGGCTGGGTTGTAGACGGAGAGAAGCGAGGTGAGGTAGGAGGGTGATGGAATGCTCTAAAGCCAATGGTGAGGAGTTTTTGTTTGATTCAGAGGTGGATGGGCAATAACTGGAGATTTTTGAGGGAGTGGCATGTCCTGAAGATTCCTGTAGAAAGATGATCCGGGCAGCAGAGTGAAGTATGGACTGCAGTGGGGAGAGACAGGAGGCTGGGAGATCAGTAGGGAGGCTGATGCAGAAATCTAGGCGGGATAGGATGAGTGATTTTACTAATGTGGTAGCAGTTTGGACGGAGAGGAAAGGGAAGATTTTAGCTATGGTTGTGAAGGTGTAACTGACAGGATTTGGTGACAGATTGAATATGTGGCTTGAATGAGAGGAGTAAAGGATAACGAAATGCCAGAGACCTTATGAGAGAGGCATGAGATGGAATAAAAAAGACATGTCAGGAGAACATTGATTCTGCCACTTGCCTGGCACATCAAGGAGATTCATGCCTATACTTCATGCTCCTTTCTGTTAATTCAACATTGCATTTACAATAACTTGGTATATAAGAGCAGTTCAGTAACAAGTGACTATACAGTTCATGACTTGAGGTCGATCTCCTACCCCAACCCACAGCCCTGGATCACCTCCACAGTCTGAGTTCTTCACTCCTGTGAATGAGCCGCAGAGCACTGCTGGCAGAAATCTCGATATCAGCCTTGACCTAGTTCACCTCAAGTTCATCCTTGTGTGCTTTAACTCTGCCCGGCAAAATTATTTTTCCATGCTTATTTACTCCCATGTCATTTGCTCTTGCCAGATGTTCCAGACATTTAACTCCCTCCTCAACCCCCCTGTCCCCCAACCTCCCCCATCTCTTGCCCCTACTGACCTGTCCATGCACTTGACTGAGAAAATTGAAACCATCAGGTGTGATCTCCCTAAAATCTCCTCTGGTCCCCTTCAATCCCTCCCTCCTCCTGCCCCTTCTTCAACTCTCCCATCTTTCCCAGCAGGATCTCAAGAGGAGATCTCCTGCCCTCTCTCAAAATCCACCTGCTCTACCTATGCATCCAACCCCATCCCTCCATACCTTATCAAAACACTTGCCCCCTCCTTTCTTCTCTCCCTGTCCACCATCTTCAATTGTTTGCTCTCCAATGACTTTTCTCTCACTGCTTTCAAATATTCTCATGTCTCTCCTATCCTAAAACAAAATCCTCACTTGACCCTGTGCCTCCTTCCACTGATTGCCCCATCACCCTCCTACCATTCTTCTCTAAACCCCTTGAGCAATTTGTCTACATCCACTGTTGCCAGTTGCTCTCCTCCATTGCTCTTCTTCAATTCCTCCAATCTGGCTTCCATCCCCTTCACAAATGATCACCATGATCACACATGATCTCCTTCTTGCCAAATCCAACAGCCTCTACTCCATCATAATCCTCCTCAATCTCTCAGCTGCCTTTGACACTGCTGACCACTCTCTTCTCCTGGAAACATTATCCAACCTTGGCTTAACTGACACTGTTCTCTCCTGGTTCTCTTCCCATTCTCTGGCCACTCATTTTCAGTCTCTTAAGCGAGTTCCTCTGCTGCCTCCCATCCTCTAAATGTTGTAGTCCCTCAAGATTAAGTTCTGGGCCTCCTTATATTCTCGATCGACGCCTGTCACCTTGGAGAATTCATTTACTTACATGACGTCAACTATCATCTCTATGTAGGTGATTCCCAAATCTACCACTGCAGCCCGGATCTCTTTCCTTCTCTGCAGTCTTGCATTTCCTCCTACCTTCTGGATATCTCTACTTGGATGTCGCACTGACACCTCATACCTAACACGTCCAAAACAGAATTCTGTCTCTTCCCACCAAAACCCTATCCTCCCTCTGACTTTCCCATCACTTTAGGCGGCACCACCATTATTACTGTTTAACAAGCCTGTAACCTGGCCTTATTTTGGCTCATCTCTCTCATTCAACCCACATATTCAATCTGTCACTAAATCCTGTTGGTTCAACCTTCACAACATCACTAAAATCTGCCCCTCTCTCTCCATCCAAACCACTACCACATTAATCCAAACATTTGTCCTATCCTGCCTTAATTACTCAATCAGCATCCTTGGTGACCTCCCTGCTTTCCGTCTCTCTCCACTTTGGTACATACTTCACTCTATTGTTTAGATCATTTTTCTAGAAAAATGTTAAGTCCTTGTTTCCCCAACCAAGAACCTCCAGTGGTTGCCCATCCACCTCTACATCAACCAAAAACTCCTCATCATTGGCTTTAAAAAGCACTCAATCACCTTGCCCCTTCCTACCTCACCTTACTATTCTTCTACTACAACCTAGCCCGCACATTTCTCTCCTCCTATTGTGGCCAACTTACTTGCTCATTGTACCTCGATCTCGGCTATCTTGCCCCCGACCTCTTGCCCAAGTCCTGTCTCTGGTCTGGAATGCCCTCCTGCTTCATATCCGACAATTACTCTCCCCAAATTCAAAGTTTTACTTAAGACACATCTCCTCCAAGAGGTCTTCCCTAACTAAGCCCTCATTCCCTCTTCTTCCACTCCCTTCTGCATCACCCTTACGCTTGGATTTGCTCCCTTTATTCACTTCTCCCTCAGCCCCTCAGCACTTAAGTACATATCTGTAATTTATTTATATTAATGCCTGTCTCCCCTCTCCCCCTCTAGACTGTAAGCTCACTGTGGGCAGGGAACATGTCTACCAACTCTATTATATTGTATTCCCCCAGGCATTTAGTATAGTGCTCTGCACATAGTAAATATGATTGATTGGTGATAAATCAAAGATTTCTAATTAGGTAGGTGGAAAACAGTAACTGCAATGACATTGTAAGCTAGAAGATCTATAATGCTTAATGCTCTTCTTACAGTATAATTTTTAAAGTCATTCATTATTTTTCCAAAATTTTAATGGTTTGGCTTAAACAATCTGAAATGAACATAGTGCAAATCGTACAGATAGATCCAGGGTCTGGATTTTTAAGAGAAAAATGAACTAACTATGTTTTGGTTGGGATTTCCAAATATTGCATCTCAATCTAAATAGAAGAGAAGCTTTTGTTAAACTAAAAATTATAAATAGACTGCCTTTCACTTAATAGTATTTCTTTAAAAGTCTAAGAGAAAATTCTGTTCACAAATCACCATGTGGGAAATGCTCAGTATCTTTAAAAACTGGCACATATTGAATAGACTTTTTCATTCTCTGAAAATCAAAATCAGAAAGATGCCCTATTTACTCACTGGGATCTTTGTTAAAAATATGGTAGTTGTCAGAAACACCTTATTAGAAGATTAACTGAGCAAGGAGCATAGCACTATATTAAAAAAAGCAGGAAACAGGGCAAAGAGATTTATATTACATCTTGTTGCTGACAAATTTGCTTTATGGTTCTCTTCAGATCTCAAGGACACAATCTCCCATTGTAATCCTCTCAAGCATTAAGTGGGTGATATACTGGTACCAAGAGGAGAATATGCAGTTCTCGCTAGTTATATTTGTCATCTTCTTGTAGTACTTTTGTGAACTGAATGCTGAAGTTCCCCCAAAAAATATTTTCTCTGGCTTGAGAAACATGATATGTGTGACATTTGCCAAGTAGATCTGAGAGGAGGATTCTGCCATAAATGTTCAATAATGGTGTAAATTCTGGCCAGATTTTCCTGTAGTGCTGGGACCTGTGGAGTGGGGTTAGGAGGAAGGGTATACTTCACTGAACCACCAGATTAAGCAGTTATTGCTGTTGACAACCTCACCTATAACCCTTAAAGTTTTTTAGCCCAACCATGTTCCCTTAATCCTCTCCCTCTAATCAGCCCATCCTTGTCCTTCCTTCCCACCACCCTCTCATCTCCCTCCATTCAATCCCTCCCCACCCCTTGCTCTGCCTCCACTTCCCACCGTTCTGGCCCCCACCCAAACCCTCCCTACCCCTCACGCTGTCCCCTCCCACCAAACCCTCTCTCGCAGCCTCAGCTAAGTGCAGCCTGTGGAATTCCCACTCCATCACGAGAAAGCTTTGCTTCGTCCTTGACCTGTTCCTGATCCAGGCACAGCTCTTCCTCGCCATCACTGAAATCTGGCTTGCCCTGGATGATACTGTCTCCCCTGCTGCTCTTTCTAGAGGGGGCCTCATCTTCTTCCACTCCCCAAGTCTCACTGAGAAAGGGGGAGGAATCAACTTCCTTACTTCCCAATGCCGCCTTCGCACCATTACACCTCCTCCATCCCTCTCTTTTCCTTTGAAGTCCATATCATCCGCCTCTACCACCCACTGAGGTTATTAGCCATGTCCACATGTTTTGTTTTGTTCTTTGTCTCCTCCTTCTAGACTGTAAGCCCGTTGTTGGGTAGGGACCATCTCTATATGTTGTCAACTTGTACTTCCCAAGCGCTTAGTTAAATGCTTTGCACACAGTAAGCGCTCAATAAATATGATTGAATGAATGAATGAATGAATCTACTGCTCCCCAGGCCCTACCTTCAACTTTCTGAACCATTTTCATCCCTTTCTCGCATTCCTTCACACTTTTTCCATCCCTACATTGCTCCTTGGGGACTTCAATACCCATGTGGATGTTTCTGACAACCCTTCTGCTGCTTTCTTCCTAGCACTCCTTGACTCCACTGACCTCCTGCTCCACCAAGCTCATCCACTCACCAACTCAACCATACACTCTTTCTTCATCTACCCCTCACCAACTCTGAAATTCCACTGTCTGACCACAACTTTCTCACCTGCCTTCTCTTCCACTTACCCCACTCCCTGCAAATCTGTCTTGTTGTCCCACAGAGACCTCTGATCTTTTGATCTACACCAATTTTCTGAAGTCATCATGCCCCATCACATCCCAAACTACCTTCCCTTGACACCAAAATTGACCCCCTCAACACCACCCTCTCTACTGAACTCAACTCACTCAGTCCCCTATTCCCTTGTTGATCTCGTATTATGAATCCACAGCCCTGGATCACCTCCACAGTACGTTTCCTTCACTCCTGTTCATGAACTGCAGAGCACTGTGGGTGGAAATCCAGATATGAGTCTGACATTATCCATCTCAACTTCAACCTTGCCTGCTTTAACTCTGACCTCTCTCTCTCTCTCTCTCTCTCTCTCTCTCTCTCTCTCTCTCTCTCACACACACACACACACACACTCTTTTATGGTATATGTTGAGGAATTACTATGTGTTCTAAATGCTGAAGTAGGTACAAATTATTTAGGTCAGGCACAGTTCCCGTCCCACCCAGCAACATTATTTCTCCATCCTTACTAACTCCCATGCCCATTGTCCTCACCAATTGTTTCAGACATTTAACTCCGTCCTCAACCCCCCCATCCCCGTTCCTCCATCTCTCCTATCTTTTGCCCCTAATGACCTGGCCACATACTTTATTGATAAAATTGAAACCATTAGTCGAGAAACAGCGTGGCTCAGTGGAAAGAACCCGGGCTTGGGAGTCAGAGGTTGTGGCTCCTAATCTTGGCTCCGCCACTTGTCAGCTGTGTGACTTTGGGCAAGTCACTTAACTTCTCTGAGCCTCAGTTACCACATCTGTAAAATGGGGATTAAGACTGTGAGCCCCACTTGGGACAACCTGATCACTTTTCCAGAGCTTAGAACAGTGCTTGGCATAGAGTAAGTGCTTAACAAATGCCATCATTATTATCATTATTATTATCATTATATCCCCCCAGCACTTAGAACAGTGCTTTGCACATAGTAAGCACTTAACAAATGCCATCATTATTGTTTTTGTGTTGGCCAGTTAGCTCAGTTTGTTAGAGTATGGTGCTAATAACGCCAAGGTCGTGGGTTTGATCCCCATACAGGCCACTGATGCTTTGATTTCAGCGCTTAGAACAGTGCTTGGCACATAGTAAGTGCTTAACAAATACCATGTGTTGCCGACTTGTACTTCTCAAGCGCTTAGTACAGTGCTCTGCACACAGTAAGTGCTCAATAAATACGATTGATTGTTTGATTGATTGATCATCATCATCTCCATAGAATCTCCCTTGCTCCTCTCCAATTCCTTCCTCCTCCTGCCCCTTCTTCAACTCTCTCATCATCCCAGCAGTATCTCATCCCAGCATCTCTCATCCCAGCAGTATCTCAAGAGATCTCCTACCTCCTCTCAAAATCTACCCCTCCCACCTGCACCTCTGACCCCAAACTTACCCCCCCGCCGACTGCCATCTTCAATTGTTCACACTTTAATGGCTTCTACCCCACTGCTTTCAAATATGCTCATGCATCCCCCATCCAAAACCCTCAACTTGACTCCACAGCTTCCTCCAGTTATTGCCCTGACTCCCTCCTACTATTCCTTTCAAAACTCCTTGAGCGAATTGTCTACTGGTACTGTCTCCACTTCCTCTCCTCCAATTCTCTCTTTCATAACCTCCAAACTGGCTTCTTCCCCCTTCAGTCCACGGAAACAACCCTCTCAAAGGTCACCAATGATCTCTGTCTTCCCAAATCCAATGGCTTCTACTCCATCCTAATCCTCCTTTCATCTCTCAGATGTCTTTCACACTGGACCACGGCCATCACCATCCCACACTTCCTGGAAACATTATTTAACATTGGCTTCACTGACATTGTCCTCTCCTGGTTCGCTTCCTCTCTCTTTGGTTACTCATTCTCAGTCTTTCTCTTTTTTAAAAAATGGTATTTGTTAAATGCTTAGTATGTGCCAGGCACTGTACTAAGCACTGAGGTAAATGCAAGCTAATCAGGTTGGACACAGTCCATGTCCCACATGGGGCTCACAGTCTTAATCTCCTTTTGACAGATAAGGTAACTGAGGCACACAGAAGTTAAGTGACTTGCCCAAGGTCACACAGCAGACAGGTGATGGAGTCAGGATTAGAACCCAGGTCTCTTTCACAGGTTCTTCCCCTACCTCCCACCCCTTAACTGTGGGAGTTGTTCAAGGCTCAGTTCTGGGTCTCCTTCTATTTTTGATCTCCATCCACTCCCTTGGAGATCCCATTCTCTCTTGTGGCTCCAACTACCATCTCTATATGCATGATTCCTAAATCTACAACTCCAGCCCTGATCACTCTCCTTCTCTGCAGTCTCGTATTTTCTTCAGCCTTCAGGACATCTCTATTTGGATGCCCTGCCGAGACCTCAAACTGAACATGTCCAAAACAGAACTCCTCATCTTCCCACTCAAACCCTGCCTTCCTCCTGTCTTTCCCATTAACTGTACAGCACCCCCATCCTCCCTGTCTCACAAGTGAGAACTAAACAAGGGAACTAAACAATTTTCAGTCAACTGATTCATTTGCTGCATACATTAAGATGGAATTCTAATTTTAGATTATTTTAAATTATTTAATTCCCAACAGTCATTTGGCTGTTGTTCCAGGGAGTCAGGGGCAGAGGCATAGCAAGTTATAGTCAACATAAACAACCCCACCTAGGTGAAAAGCCCAACATAGAAACTATTGGCAAATGCCGGCAGAATAGATGGTGGCAACATTGTGTTAGAATACAAAGATCTGTACCAGTGTGGTCCAACCCCCTCTAGACTGTGAGACTGGGACTGGGATTGTCTCTCTTTATTGCCGTATTGTACATCCCCAAGTACTTAGTACAGTGCTCTGCATGCAGTAAGCACTCAATAAATATGATTGAATGAATAAATGAATGAACCCCAGGACCATAGTAGTAGTGGTGATATTTATTGAACACTTACTGTGTGCAGGACACTGTACTGAGTGCTGGGAAAAAACCACGTGTGTTTCTGTCCCTAGGGGTTTGGGATGTGTGTGTGGTGGACTCACAGGAAGCATGTAGGTTGCAAACCCTCAAAGATGGCTTTGTCCCCTGAGCATACATGCATCTTCTGGCCTCGTGGAAAGAGCATGGACCTGGAGTTTTTCCTAACTCTAATTTAAGTGTCTGACTCCCTCACTAGATTGTAATCTCAATGAGGACAGGAATCAATTATACTAATTCTGTTGTACTCTTCCAGTAGGTACTGAATAAATTCAACTGACTGATTGTCAAAAATCCCCCAAGAAGCACCACTCCATTTTCCCTGGTCCTTCCAATGTGTCAGCCTGCATGTGCCCAGCTCTTCCTGAGTATGAGGTTATGTTTGAAGCACCAAAGAATATGTCTGTATAGTCCAGGAACAGGTTGGGCACTTGAATCCTCCTTGACTGGAAGGCAAGGAGACTGCTGTCTTCCCCTCCTTGTGTTAATAATAATAATGATTATAAGTATGGTATTTATTATGCACTCACTATATGCCAAGCACTGTTCTAAGTGCTGGGGTAGATACAAGTAATCAGTTTGTCCCACGTGGGGCACACAGTCTTAATCCCTATTTTACAGATGAGGTAACTGAGGCACAGAGAAGTTAAGTGGTTTGCCCAAGGTCACACAGCAGACAAGTGGCTGAGCTGGGATTAGAACTCACATCCTCTGATTCCCAAGACCGGGCTCTTTCCACTAAACCATGCTGCTTTTCTCTGAGCTTTACAGGCTAGAGCACTCATTTTATTACATCTGCTATATGACCTTGACAAGTCACTTAACTTCTCTTTGCCTCAGTTACTTCATCTGTAACATGGGGATTAAGACTGTGAGCCCCATGTGGGACAGGGACTGTGTCCAACCTGATTAACTTGTATCTACCTCAGGGTTTAGAACAGTGCTTGGCACATAGTAAGTGCTTAACAAATAAGATAATTATTATACCATGACAAATGCTCAATGTCAATTCTAGAACTCAACTTCACTAATAGACTTGTTAACCTGTTGCTCAGAGCTCAGACAATTTGTTGTCCTGAACCAGTCCAAAGAACAATTATCTGGGACACCATTGATGAGCATTCCCCCAGGACACATCCACACTAGGACTGGTAAAGGGGTTAGTAAACACTGTCAGACGTGGCAGTGGGTGGTCTCCACTTGAGTGACTGCAGTCCTTTAGAAGGTGGGTGATGGGGTGAAGGCATCACCCCCTAGATTGTGCTGACAGATTTGGTAATGGAATTTTTAAGGAGGGATATGATCTCTGGATTAGTATTATTAATTTTTTAGAAGTTTACTTAGTGTGCTCAATGCAAAACAAATAGAAATTACAGTTAGGGGAAGTTAGGGGAACATGAAGTCCACAGCAATTACCCCCCAACAGGAATGAGTACATTTTATTAGGAACGTATTGTCAATTTATCATTTGGCGGGTGTGTCCTATGTAGTTGAGACTTTACTTTTAATTTTTACCAGAACTAATTTCAGTTTATATGGCATGATATTAATGGCAAGAGGTGAACTTAAGGATATGCAATTGAGAAGCCTATCTTTGGTTTGACTAAAGGGAGGAAAACAGTACCACTCAACTTCTAATTTTTTACTGACATTCACTACATCATATCTTTCCAGAGCACAGCTGCTTCATACTGTTTGTGTGTCCCATAACATTAGAGTGATTTCTTGGGTGTAGATATAGAATAGAAGGGGACCTAGAACAGAGTCTTGAGGGACCCCCACTGTCAGAGGGTGGGAGGCAGAGGAGGAGCCTGCAGAAGACTGAGAAGGAACAATTAGGGAGAAAGGAGGAGAACCAAGAGAGGATAGTATCAGTAAAGCCAAGGTTGGATAAAGTTTCAAGGAGAAGGGGTGGTCTACAGTGTCAAAGGCAGCTGAGAGGTGTAGGGGGATTAGGATAGAGTAGAAGCCATCAGGTTTGGCAAGAAGAAGGTTGTTGGCTATCTTAGAGAGGGCTATTTCTGTGCAGCGAAGGGGGAGGAAGCCAGATTAGAGGGGATCTAGGAGAAAATTGGAGGTGAGGAAGTGGAGCTAGTGGGTGCAAACAACTCTTTTGAAAGTTTGGAGAGAAATGTTAGCAGAGAGAAGGAGCAATAACTGGAGGGAGCCGTGAGGTCAAGGGAGGGCTTTTTTTAGGATCAGGGATATGCAAGCAAAGTTTGAAAACAGTGGGGAAGAAGCCATTGGAAAGTGAACAGTTGAAGATGGCAGTCAAAGAGGGAAGAAGGGAGGAAGCCGAGTGCTTTGAAAAGGTATGAGAGGATGGGGTCGACTTAGGAGGTGAGAGGTCTCATCTTGTGTTGTTGCAGGGATATAGGCAAGAGTGCTAAGGGTAGCTGATGTATCTGATTGGGAAAGGGGAGATTCATTGAGAACTACCTGTTGGAAGAAATGACTTTTTAGGAAAAGGTGAGGAAGAATGCAGCTTGATGGGTGTTTTCAAAATGTTATTTGTTAAGGGCTTACTATGTTCCAGGCTGGGGTAGATACAAGCTAGTCAGGTTGGACACAGTCCCTGTTCCACATTCATTCATTCATTCATTCATTCATTCAATCAATCATATTTATTGAGTGCTTGCTGTGTGCAGAGCACTGTACTAAGCGCTTGGGAAGTACAAGTTGGCAACATATAGAGATGGTCCCTACCCAACAGCGGGCTCACAGTCTAGAAGGGGGAGACAGATAACAAAACAAAACATATTAACAAAATAAAATAAATAGAATAAATATGGACTAGTAAAATAAATAAATAAGTAGGGTAATAAATATGTACACACATATATACATATATACAGGTGCTGAGGGGAGGGGAAGGAGGTAAGGTGGGAAGCATGGGGAGGGGGAGGAAGGGGAGGGGAAGGAGGGGGCTCAGTCTGGGTAGGCCTCCTGGAGGAGGTGAGCTCTCAATAGGGCTTTGAAGGGAGGAAGAGAGCTAGCTTGGCGGATGTGCGGAGGGAGGGCATTCCAGGCCAGGGGGAGGACGTGAGCCAGGGGTCGACAGTGGGACAGGTGAGAACGAGGCACAATGAGGAGATTAGAGGCAGAGGAGCAGAGGGTGTGGGCTGGGCTGTAGAAGGAGAGGAAGGAGGTGAGGTAGGAGGGGGTGAGGTGATGCAGAGCCTTGAAGCTGAGGGTGAGGAGTTTTTGCCTGATGCGTAGTTTGATTGGTAGCCACTGGAGATCTTTGAGGAGGGGAGTAACATGCCCAGAGCATTTCTGCACAAAGACGATCTGGGCAGCGGTGTGAAGTATGGATTGAAGTGGGAGAGACAGGAGGATGGGAGATTGGAGAGGAGGCCGATGCAGTAATCCAGTTGGGATAGGATGAGAGATTGAACGAGCAGGGTAGCGGTTTGGATGGAGAGGAAAGGGTGGATCTTGGCGATCTTGCGGAGGTGAGACCAGCAGGTTTTGGTGACGGATTGGATGTGAGGGGTGAACAAGAGAGCAGAGTCGAGGATGACACCAAGGTTGCGGGCTTGTGAGATGGGAAGGATGGAAGTGCCGTCAACAGTGATGGGGAAGTCAGGGAGAGGGCATGGTTTGGGAGGGAAGATAAGGAGTTCAATCTTGGACATGTTGAGTTTTAGATGGCGGACAGATATCCAGATGGAGATGTCCTGAAGGCAGGAAGAGATACGAGCCTGGAGGGAGGGAGAGAGAGCAGGGGCAGAGATGTAGATTTGGGTGTCATCAGTGTAGAGATGATAGTTGAAGCCATGGGAGCGAATGAGTTCACCGAGGGAGTGAGTGTAGATAGAGAACAGAAGGGGACCAAGAACTGACCCTAGAGGAACCCCTACAGTAAGGGGATGGGAGGGGAAGGAGGAGCCGGCAAAAGAGACTGAGAATGAACGGCTGGAGAGATAAGAGGAGAACCAGGAGAGGACAGAGTCTGTGAAGCCAAGGTTGGATAGGGTGTTGAGGAGAAGGGGGTGGTCCACAGTGTCGAAGGCAGCTGAGAGGTCGAGGAGGATTAGGATAGAGTAGGAGTTGTTGGATTTGGCAAGCAGGAGGTCATTGGTGACCTTTGAGAGGGCAGTTTCCGTGGAATGTAGGGGACAGAATGTAGGGCTCATAGTATTAATCCTCACTTTACAGATGAAGTAATTGAGGCACAGAAAAGTTAAGTGACTTGCCCAAGGTCACACAGAAGATAATGGCAGAGCTGGAACCCAGGTCATTCTGGCTCCCACCCCCATGCTGCTATTCACTAGGCCATACTGCTTTGAAGGGGACAGGAGTTCCATTCAGTGTGTTATGTTCAGGGTTCGGGCCAGGGGAAGAGTGAAGAATGAGTTTCTGCTAGGAGGTCTCAGATTTTTTCATGATTTTTTTTGAACACATTTAAACCACAAGTTTAAAAATAAATATGGGAGAAGAGAGGTAGGAAGCATCCTATTGTCTTCTCTGACATCCCCAATATCTCAATTAATCAATGATATTTGCTGAGAATTTACTGGGTACAGAGCACTGTACTAAGTGCTTGGAAGAGTACAGCAGAGTAAGTAGACAGTGTTCTCTCTTCTATTCCTGTTTCTGTCACTAAACTACCACCTCAGGCTCTTGTATTTCTGTCCTGTCCCCTGTAAGCATATCCTGAGGATGCTTCTGCTGTTCTGGTTTGAATGTTGGGCTGTCTACTGAGTGCACAGGCCTAACAGATAATTCACCTACAGGTAGGAGAGGTAATTCAACTCGACCCGCTACTTTCCTGGACCTAGAACTGGATCAGAGGCTCAGGCCAGTGGCACAGCAGGCCACAGAGTTGGTTCATTTTCATTCTAGTTGCTCATTCACATTCCTCTTACATATAAATGCTTTTATTTTATTTTTTCCCTCTCATTCGTTATTCTCTTATCAATTGAGCCTGTATGTCTAGCGTCAGTTTCAGTACTACACAAGAGTTTAGAGCTTTTCCTGAAAGGCCGCTGATTCTTTACTTCCCCTTTCTGTGCACTCTTCCCCAAATTAACAGTCTGTTTAGTTCAGTTTAAATTTGAACTGTCAAACCACACTTTGCTGGTGGCTGAGATATACATATATATATATATGTATAATGTTTAACCAATTTGTATTTTCTAAAGTCATGCCAGAAACCTCTAATTTACTGAACACTCTCAACTGCCTTCTGCAATTCAAAGACCTGTGAAAATAAAACTGGTGGAAGCCCATTACTGTGTCCATCTGACCCCTCACGGCTCTCACCACCTGGACTCCAGGGTCCATGTAGGAGGGGAATAGCTTGATGGCTAGGGTAGCTCCTTTCCACATGAGAAGCAGCGTGGCTTAGTGGAAAGAGCACGGACTTGGGAGTCAGAGGATGTGGGTTCTAATCCCGGATTCACCACCTGTCTGCTGTGTGACCTTGGGCAAGCCATTTAACTTCTCTGGGCCTCAGTTACTTCATCTGTAAAATGGGGATTAAAACTGTGAGCCCCACGTGGGACAACCTGATTACCTTGTATCTACCCCGGCACTTAGAACAGTGCTTAGCACATAGTCAGCGCTTCACAAATACCATCATTATCATCAATATTATTATTCCACCCAATACCATAGGAGACACAGCCCACCTCCTGCAGGAGTTGCAAGGTGGGCAGAAGCCTAGGATAATGTGACCCTGAGTTCCTCTACCATCACACCTTTACAGTATCCCTGGGGGCTGATAAAGAAGCTCATCACTTACAGGAGCAAGAGGGTGGGCAGATCATTAGGAATATATAATTATTTTTATACCATTAATGTAATTATATTATTATATAATATTAATTGCATTACAATTATCTTAATTATATATTAGGAATATATATTAATAATTATTTGCCCACCTTCTTGCTCCTGTAAATATAAATAATAATAATAATAATAATGGCATTAATTAAGCACTTACTCTGTGCAAAACACTGTTCTAAGCGCTGGGGAGGCTACAAGGTGATCAGGTTGTCCTACAGGGAGCTCACAGTCAATCCCCATTTTACAGACGAGGTAACTGAGGCACAGAGACGTTAAGTGACTTGCCCAAAGTCACAGAGCTGACAATTGGCAAAGCCGGGATTTGAACCCACGGCCTCTGACTCCAGAGGCCCGGGCTCTCTCCATTGAGCCACGCTGCTTCTCAAATACACACACATATATATATGTATAGTATGAGGGACAGCTATAGATACATATATTATACCTATGTATCTATAGCCGCACTTCATACTCAAGAAAGACACCAATAACAAAGCTAGGACTCTTACCCAGGCAGGGGCAAATTTATTGTTTTGACTTCAATATGCTTATTGCTGACCCTTATTAAGATTATTTTTAATAAACTAAACAGAGAAGTTGGCATTATCCTTCACTCCTCTCTCTCATTCAGCTCACTTATTCAATCCATTAGTAAATCCTGTGGGCTCCAACTTCCCAACATCACAAAAATCCACCCCATCCTCTCCATCCAAACTGCTACCATGTTAATCCAAGCACTTATCCTATTCCACCCTGATTACTGCATCAGCTTCTTTGTCGACCTATCTGCCTCCTATCTCTCGCCACGCCAATCCATACTTCACTCTGCTTCCCAGATCATTTTCCTGTAAAACTATCCATACCATGTCTCCCCATGCCTCAAGAACCTCCAGGTGTTGCCCATCCACCTCTGCATCAAATAAAAACTCCTCACAATGGGCTTTAAAGCACTCATTCACCTTGCCCTTTCCTACCTCACTTCGCTACTCTTCTACTTGAGCCCATCTTGCACACTTTGCTTCTCTAATGCTAGCCTTCTCACTGTACCTCAATCTCTTCTATCTCACCACCAACCTCTCACCTATGTCTTGCCTCTGGCCTGGAAAGCCCTCCCTCTAAGACAAACAATTACTCTCCCCCACTTCAAAGCCTTATTGAAGGCACATCTCCTTCAAGAGACCTTCCCTGACCAAGCCCTGCTATCCTCTTACCCACTTTCTTCTGCATCACCCTGATTTGCTCCCTTTATTCATCCCCCCTCCCAGCACCACAGCAAATCTGTAATTTATTTATTTACCTTAATGTCTGTCTCCCCCTATAGACTGTAAGCTCGGTGTGGTCAGGGTGTGTGTCTATTTATTGTTATATTGTACTCTCCTAAGCACTTAGCACACAGCAAGGACTCAATAAATACGATTGAATGAATGAAAAGTAATTGTGACACCTGGACTGAATTTTGAAATTTAAACAGCACAATTTTTTGCCTTCCTTTCAACAAAGGAATTAAGGATATCATCATCATCAATCATATTTATTGAGCACTTACTATGTGCAGAGCACTGTACTAAGTGCTTGGGAAGTACAAATTGGCAACATATAGAGACAGTCCCTACCCAACAGTGGGCTCACAGTCTAAAAGGGGGAGACAGAGAACAAAACCAAACATACTAACAAAATAAAATAAATAGAATAGATATGTACAAGTAAAATAAATAAATAAATAAATAGAGTAATAAATATGTACAAACATATATACATATATACAGGTGCTGTGGGGAAGGGAAGGAGGTAAGATGGGGGGGATGGAGAGGGGGACGAGGGGGAGAGGAAGGAAGGGGCTCAGTCTGGGAAGGCCTCCTGGAGGAGGTGAGCTCTCAGCAGGGCCTTGAAGGGAGGAAGAGAGCTAGCTTGGCGGATGGGCAGAGGGAGGGCATTCCAGGCCAGGGGGATGACGTGGGCCAGGGGTCGATGGCGGGACAGGTGAGAACGAGGTATAGTGAGGAGATTAGCGGCGGAGAAGCGGAGGGTGCGGGCTGGGCTGTAGAAGGAGAGAAGGGAGGTGAGGTAGGAGGGGGCGAGGTGATGGACAGCCTTGAAGCCCAGGGTGAGGAGTTTCTGCCTGATGCACAGATTGATTGGTAGCCACTGGAGATTTTTGAGGAGGATATCATATAGATTGACAACAATAACTCCATGACAATGCGGATTTCTCTATCACTGTATACTTTAGCTTTCCTATTCTGAACAGGAAATTTGCCTAACAACTCTGTTGTATTGTACTTTCCCAAGCACTTAGTATAATGCTCTGCACACAGCAAGCACTGAATAAATATTATTGAACCCCACTCAACTTTTAAAATTCATTTTCTATTATATTTTTAAGTATTCTCATTAAATTAAAAAACCCAACATAAGTAGTTACCCACATTTGTGACTAGGTGAGGTGAATCTACTTCCTCTCTGCCCCAGTCATATAAGGAACCTTGTCATATTGGTTACTTTGTTGCAATATGCTGGAATAGCATGTATGGGGCAAATTGAAGTAAAAAAGATTTTGTAGCTTGAGAAGCAGTGTGGTCTAGTGGATAGAGCATGGGCTTGGGAGTCAGAAGGTCCAGGATTCTAATCCCAGCTCTGCCACCTGTCTGCTGGGTGGCCTTGGGCAAGTCACTTCACTTCTTTGTGCCTCAGTTCCCTCATCCTTAAAGACAGGAGCCCTATGTGAGACAGGGACTGTGTCCAACCCAGTTTGCTGGTATCCACTCGAGAGCTTAGAACAATGCTTGGCACATAGTAAATGCTCAACAAATACGACATTATTATTATTATTATTGTACTATTAATAGAATGGTTTGGAGGGGGGCTTTTATCCCCCCAAAAAATCACTATCTTCTTCCCTCCACACAAAATTTGCTACTTTAAATTAAATGCATTTTGTCCTAGCAAAAATCCCCCAAATTTCCCATATGTCAAATTTATTAGTAATGTGATTAGAAAAATAAAAATAATGCTAGAAATTTCCCCAAGAAGAAAGGAACTATTTTACTTACCTCTGTTTATTTTCAGTTCTACGCATTGATAGCACAATCTTTCCTATTCAGCCACTTACTGTGTACTACTATCATCTAACCAAATATTAGAACAGTGCTTTGCACATAGTAAGCGCTTAACAAATGCCATCATCATCATCATTATTATTATTATTATTAAATACGCTTGCATTTTTTGTGATTTTATTTTCCTCAGTGAAGCTCTTGATTCCTACTGTTACCACTTACTTGCCAGAAGTTAAATGCACAAAACTTTCATTCTGGTTCACATTTATCCAGTTATGCATGTAAATATCAACAGTTTCAGGATACAAAGAAACAGCAGAATCAATGTACCCTATTAAAAAATGTCAAGGCCTTATAAACACTTTTTTTCTGAGCTTACTTGGCATGTTTCTGGGATTCTAGTAGAATTCTTCCACAAGAAGTAGTAAGTATTGGTATCATTCTTTCAAAAGCTTCCAGATAACCATGGAAATTTGGTGAAGGCTGAGCCATGAGGATGTATTAAAGTTAATTAAGGTTTCCACATATATAGAGAAGTAGTATGGCTTAGTGGGTAGAGAGTGAGTCTGGGAGTCCGAAAGATCTGTTGTGTGACCTTGGGCAACTCTCCAGTATCTGGTTTGCTGTAAAGATTTAGACTTTTGAAGATATAGGGAAGAAGGAGAGAGGTCAGGACTAGATACATAGATTTGGGAATCATCTGCATAGAGATAGTAATTGAAGCCATGAAGCCAGTTAGTCTCTTACACTAACTGATGCAAAATAAGATAGAATGCAGTTAAGTCAGAAATAGGCAAATAAATCATTCAGGGTAATGGTGTATTTTGGCAAGCATAAAGCTCTCAGGTGGTGATTTCCAAAGATTGCTTTAGAATCTGAGCTTTCTCCATAAGATCATATGGAGAAACAAATATCCAGGATTAGGGGTGAGCACGGGTGGGAAAGGTCAAGGAACTGGAGGGGCTATCCCAAGGACAACAGAGTCCTTGACTCTCTCCAGTCTGGCTTCCGCCTCCTTAAGTCCGTGGAAATTGTCCTCTCCAAGGTCACCTATGACCTCCTCCTTGTCAAATCCAATGGTCTCTATTCCATCCTATCCCTCCTTGTCCTCTCAGCTACCTTTGACACTGTGGGCCATCTCCTTCTCTTGGAAACATTATCTAATCTTGGGTTCAATGACACTGCCCCCTTCTTTTATTTTTTAATGGTATTTGTTAAGCACTTACTATGTGACAGGCACTGAACTCAGCTCTGGCATAGATACAAGCTAATCAGGTTGGTCACAGTCCACATCCCAAATGGATGAGCTGGGGATCTGTAAATACCCATTTTACAGATAAGGTAACTGAGGAACAGAGGAGTTAAATGACTTGCCCAAGATGATGATGGTATGATGATGATCACACAACAGATAAGAGGCAGAGCCAGGATTAGAACCAAGTCATTTTGATGCTCGGGCCCATGCTCTAGACACTAGGCAACACTGCTTCTCACAGTTCTTCTATCTCTCTGGATGTTCTCTAGACAGTAAGTTATTTGTGGGCAGGGAATGTGTCTACCAACTGTTATAGTGTACTCTCCCTAGGGCTTAGTACAGAGTTCTGCACACAGTAAGTACTCAATAAATATGACTGATTGATTCTTAGTCTTTTTCACATGCTCCTCCTCTGCTCCCCACTCTAACTCTGGGAATCCCTCAAGGCTCAGCTTTGGGTTCTTTGCAGCGTGGCTTAGTGGAAAGACCCGGGCTTGGGAGTCAGGGGATGTGTGTTCTAATCCTGGCTCCTCCACTTGTCTACTGTGTGACCTTGGGCAAGTCACTTAACTCCCTGTGCCTCAGTTACCTCATCTGTAAAATGGGGATTAAAAAATGAGAGCCCCACGTGGGACAGCCCGATTACCCTGTATGTACCCCAGCACTTATAGTGCCTGGCACATAGTAAGCGCTTAACAAATACCTCCATCATCATCAGCAGCAACAAATACCATTATTGTTATTATTATTATTATTATTGATCTACACCCACTCCCCCAGACTTTGCTCCCATGACTTCAACTACCATCTCTACCCAAATGATTCCTAAATCTACTTCTCTGGCCCTGAACTTTCATCTTGTCTCTCATTTCCTCCTGCCTTTGGGGCAACTCTACTTGATTAGCCCACTGACACCTCAAATTTAACATGTCCAAAACAGAACTCCTCATCTTCCCACGCAAACTGTCCTCCCCCTGTCTTTCCCATCACTGTCGACATCACTCTCCTTCCAATCTCCCAACTCTGTAACTTTAGCATTATCCTCAACATCTCTCATTCAACCCACATATTCAATCTGTCACCAAATCCTGTTGCTTTTACCCTCACAACACTGCTAAAATCTGCGTTTCCTCTCCATCCAAATTGCTACTACACTGACCCTAGCACTTACTGCATCCTGCTCAACTGCTCCATCAGTCTCCTCTCTGATCTCTGTATTATGCCTTTCCCCTCTCCAGTTCACACTTCACTCTGTGGCCCGGATCATTTTCCTAAAAAAATGTTCAGCCCATGTCTGCCCCCTCCTCAAGCTCCTCCCGTGCCGAAGCTCCATATCACTGGCTTTAAAGCACTCAATCAGCTCTGTCTCTCTGTTTCCTCTCTGTTTTCCTACTACAGCCCAACCTGCATTTCACTCCTCTAATGCCAACCTACTCACTGGACCTCGATCTCATCTATCTCACCACTGACACCATGCTGACCACCTGCCTCTGGCCTGGAACTCTCCCCACCTTCAAAGCCTTATTAAAACCACATCTCCTTTAAGAGGCCTTTTCTACCCTCATTTCCCTGACTTCCTTTCCCTTCTGTGTCACCGATGTACTTGGATCTGTTCCCTCTAAGCAACTGATACAGACCCCACAGCACCTACACACACATACATAATTTTATTTTAACACCTGTCTCCCCTTTTAGACTGTGAACGTCTTGTGAGAAGGGACTGTGTCTACCAACTCTGTTGAATTGGACTCTTCCAAGCATTTGGTACAGTGCTCTGCACACTGTAAACATTCAATAGATAGCACAGCCTGATTGAGTTGGCCAGGAGCTATAATGAAAGTAAAGGAGTAAAGCTGCAAGGGTGCAGGAATTAAGTTATAATGGACAATAGAAAAACTTAAGATAGATGCCACAGAGCATTTTTGGCAGAATAAGTGACTTGGCGTGTTGCTATTGAATGGAATATATGGAAAGTCACAAATGCAAAGGCCATTTTCTCTAAGGGATTTAACAGTGTGATCCAAAAGGAAAAGATGAGCTCCCACGGCATGTCTGAACAATTTTGGAGGGAATTTTGCAGGTTTCTCTCCTTTTTCTGAAACCAATCACTGTTCTGGATTCTACAACTTTGAAGAGCAGCACTAAAACTTGTGCCAGACCTTAACATAGGTAGGTGGATTTTCTTTATTTGCTTTGTCATGAAGAGTGGTCGACCAAAGAAAAGCATCAGGGCAAAGTGTTCAACAGCCTTTTACAGGCAATAGTTGCTAAAGCAGATGCTGCTGGACTTTGTGACTCTTATTCAGATGTTTATTACAGGTTCCAGCAAGAGTTTAGAGTTCAGGCATGAGAGGTGGAATGTGCCTGAGTTGACGGAAGGCAGACCGGGCCAGGTTTTATAGGTCAGCATTCCCAGGAATTGACTTTGAAAATTAGATCGGACCCTATAATCTGGAGTGGCGAATGTCTTTTTTGTCCTTGTTATATTTTGAAAGAAATGAGAGCTGTAAACATTTTTTTATATTTGGAGGATTGAAGCAACAGAGGGACTTTTTTAGCGCTATCAGCTTCTATGAATATAGACTTAGTAATGTGGCTAGTGTGATTTGTTCCATTAAAAAGAGTAAGAGTTTTGCAGTGGGGAGTGGGAACTTAAGTGATTAGAGATTGGAACTGATGAGCAGATTACCATTTCCAAGGCATGTAGATGGGTTTTTTATTGGCATGAAAAATATTTCCAATTTCAGGAAAAACAATGCAATCCATTTTCTTGGCATGTATGCTATGGAGTGATTTAAAAGTACTCTGCATATTTTGTAATCACTCAAGTCTGGGAATGATTATAGCTCCCAGCATTTTCAGTGATTCAGACCACTAGAGCCTTTGATGTGTTTTAAGAAGTGTTTTAACCTTTCTGGGAGAAGTATAGATTCAGAAGGCACATCTTAACAGGGACAATTTACTTACAGCATGGAGCATGGCTCAAATAAGTGCTAGGTGTCTCTGGGAGAACACCAAGGGGCCAGCTGAGATTCTCAGAGGACTCAGGCTCTGAGACTCTTTTTGTTGGAAGGAATGGGCCCTAAGAAGTTCATATTATAAGCCCAAGTGGTCAGGGAGCTTGCCTAGTACTACGTTCTGCATATGCCCAGCAGCTAGGGCACAACAGAGGTGGTGGTGATCAAAACCATCACCTTATTTTATTTTGTTGGGGGGGCAATTCTGTTGCCCCAGATACTACTCCTCACAGGAGGGCATGTGAGGATGCCGGTTGCTCTGAGCATTCCCTTTCCCCCTCATCACTGACACTGCCAGTTTTCGCCAAGTAAGGCAGGTGGGGGAGAAGGAAGACTTCCACTATTGTCACTATCCACCCCAGTTGTGACTGCTGGTCAACTGGGCTGAAATGGCTTGGTTAAATTCTGGTTCATACTGGCCTAATGGGCTTGGGATCCACAGCCCTTATCTAGAATATTCTTGGTGCTTATTAATTATTCAGTCTATCATGCAAATAGCATGAACAGCTTACCTGGCTACCACCTTTGTAAAACACCCACCTGCCTCTTCCCATACTGGGAGCAGCGGGTGGTGGTGTGACAGTTTCCATCACTTTAAAAGGGACTTCATCCTGTACCTGACTCTGGGGTGGTTTAACATAGTCTACAGGTGAGTGGATCTGGGCAAGATGATTCACACAGAACCAGTCAGGGCACAGCTGAGGCAAAGAGGGCGCGACTTGAACCGGATGCCAGACTGGAAATATTGGCCAATGTAGCCTCCCCTGATGAGAATTGCGCCAGAGAATAGGACACAAGCGTTCCTTCACCTTTGATGAATAGGTCCCATTAGGGCTCGCTGATATTGCTTGAATAATTCACTGACACCAGTCACTATTGGACCTTCCAAAAGGCATGCGAAGCTTTGCCAGGAGGGGTTATGCTTCTGGTCAACACCCCAGTGAGCTCTGCAGCTGGTAGGGGGGAAAAGCTGATTGTCTCAACTTCCCCAACAAAGCAGTAATGGTGTCTTCCTAGAATTAGTGAGTTCACACCCAAAATCCACAAGCACCCCTATTCACTATATATATACACACAAGAATATACGCCCCCTCCTACCTCACCTCCCTTCTCTCCTTCTACAGCCCACCCCGCACCCTCCGCTCCTCTGCCGCTAATCTCCTCACCGTACCCCGTTCTCGCCTGTCCCACCATCGACCCCCGGCCCACGTCATCCCCCGGGCCTGGAATGCCCTCCCTCTGCCCATCCGCCAAGCTAGCTCTCTTCCTACCTTCAAGGCCCTACTGAGAGCTCACCTACTCCAGGAGGCCTTCCCAGACTGAGCCCCTTCCTTCCTCTCCCCCTCGTCCCCCTCTCCATCCTCCCCATCTTAACTCCTTCCCTTCCCCACAGCACCTATATATATGTATATATGTTTGTACATATTTGTTACTCTATTTATTTATTTATTTATTTATTTTACTTGTACATATCTATTCTATTTATTTTATTTTGTTAGTGTGTTTGGTTTTGTTCTCTGTCTCCCCCTTTTAGACTGTGAGCCCACTGTTGGGTAGGGGCTGTCTCTATATGTTGCCAACTTGTACTTCCCAAGCGCTTAGTACAGTGCTCTGCACACAGTAAGCGCTCAATAAATATGATTGATGATGATGATGATGATGAAGAATACAAGTCTCCCTCAGCCTCTGTGAGGTAAAAGTAATGGCAATTAAACAACAGAAACTTAAAAAACAAAATCCTGATTCATCCACAGGTAAGGAACTGGTCCTTACCTTAATATGGGCACCCTCAAAAGTTGTCAATACACAATTGTCTTTTCCTTTCTGGGCAGGCCTTTCACATGGTCGGCTCCTTTGGCTAGAATTCCCAGCCAAGTCCAACCTCGTCACTTTGGAGTGGGAAGGAAGAGAGAGCCAGAGCCACGTTCCCCTTATGTGCTCATTTAACCCCTTATCCCCTCCTCTTTGTCTCAATCCTTTCTTGGAATTAGGAGGATTCCAGCTGATGTCCCCAGTTGAGTTGGCTGGTCCCCTCAAGCGTCAAGGGACATGCAAATGAAAGAAAGCTGTGATTTCTCCTATGCCCTGGGAGGTTTGGGCAGGCCATCACAAGAAGGAAAGTAGTGCCCTCCAGAGTAGTTAACCGTGCCTAGGATTGGAGCTACATTATCATCACCCACTCCTCTCTTATAGGGAGGGCCAAGACTGTGGAGAGATTGAAGGTACTCAGTTTCTTCAGGTGTGAGGGCCCTGTCTCATTTTCCTAAATTTGTATTTAATTGAACCATGATGATAATGAAACCTTATGAAAATCTAAGGTGTGACATAAACTTGCATAGCAAGAGCAAAAGTTTTTACTATATTTTCATTTATAATCATTATTGTCCCAATCCATGGGCTTTAGTTGCTTACCTGCCAAAGATAAGTTTTTTCTAGGGCAATAAGTTACCACTTCCCAAATTACCTCTTCCAGGGCTTCAAGTGTGAACCTTGTAATTAACCTCACATGTCTGAACAGAACGCCCCTCCCATAAGAGGAAGGAAGGACATCAACCAATTTGTAATATTTTGTATATCATTTGCTCATTCACTTACTAAGAATTTGGTGGTAGGTGGGATTCAGTACTTTACAATGCGTCTGTCTGCTTTTCAGTGGATTCAGTGAGCATCCTTTCAGAAGTTATGTGGAATTTTCAATTCAGCTGCCATGTCAGATTCACACTTTGGTTTTCTTGGTAAAATCAATTACATTCAGCATTTAAAAAAACCAAACCAACATCAAACAAAATCGCTTCGCACCATCCTTTATTCTCCCTCCCCACCAGAAGGAAGAACAAAGCAATTTCTAATCTTTTCCCTCCTTCCTGCCTAAAGAGAAATGATGTTCACATTGGAAGTAGAGAGAAAAAGATGAGTTAGTGCAGTTCTTTACTGCTGGAAGAACAAGTGAATCGTTCTGGATTAACGAGCCATCAGAGTGTAAGAGAATCTCTTGGGGAATGTTGAATAATGAATCTTTGATAGCCCAAAGTAATGTAAGCCTGGAAAAGCATTTTCGGGAAGATATTTTTTGTTTTTTTTGTTTTATAGAGTAAAGCTAAAAAAAGCCTGACATTTACCTTCAGCAAGTGGGTCAAGGGTGTGAATCATGAGTTGGAAGATGCTGTTCCTCATCAGACTGTTGTGTAGGGAAGCAGAGCTTCCACCTCGCTGGAGACGTGGTTTAGTCTGGGCATGGAAACAAGGAAAAAGATTTCATCAGTTAATGAAAATTAAAAGCAGTTACCCTTCATATATTTTATCCAATCAATCAATCATGTTTATTGAGCACTTACTGTGTGACGAGAACTGTACTTAAGTGCTTGGGAGAGTACAATATTACAGGGTTAGTAGACTGCGACTATTAGAACACTCTTAGTTCTGCTGTCACCCATTTAAACCCTCATGACCATATCTGACATTTCTGTGGTCCTCTTTGGTCCTGTAATACCCTGACGTGATTCACAAATGCAATTATAGAAATGACATTTCCAACTTAGCATTTATGTCAATAAATCAATGATATTTATTGAGGCTGGATCATTTTTCTAAAAAAGCCATTCAGTCATTCAGTCCATGTTCCTCAAGAACCTCCAGTGAACAGAGGTTGGGATTTCAGTGGGGCTTTGAAGATGGGGAGAGCTGAGATCTGATGGATTTGAGGTGGGAGAGAGTTCTAGGCAGTAGGAAGAGTGCGAGCTAAGGGTCAGAGGGTTGAGAATGAGGCCCAGTGAGAAAGTGAGTTTGGGAAGAATGGAAATTATTAGCTGAGGTATAGTATAAGGGAGTGAATGGGTAGGAGAGAGTGAGCTGATGGTTATAGCCAGTGGTCAGGAATTTCTGTTTGATGCAGAAAGGAAGGGGTTAGCCATTGAAGGTTTTGGAGGAGTTGAGAGATGTGTGCAGAATATTTTAGAAGGGTGATCAGGGCAGGCGAGTGAAGTGTTAACTGGAGAGGGAAGAGGCTGGAGGCAGGGAGACCAATGTGGAGACTCACGGTGATCTGCATACAGTAAGCCCTCAATAAATACGATTGAATGTATACAGTAGTCAAAACAGATTATGAGCAGCACCTGGATCAGGTGTTTGGGCAGGAAAGGACAACTACATGAAATGCTGTGAAGGAAAATCCCACAGGATTTAGTGACAGACTAAATGATAGAGGTCAAAGAGAGCAAAGATTTAAGGAGAATGCCAAGGTTGTAAGATTTGGAGGCAAGGAGGATTGATGGTATTGTCAACTGTGTTGGAAAAGTTAGGTAGATGATTTGGGTGGGAATTAATCAATCAATAGTACTAATTGACTGCCTAATGTGTTCAGACTAGTAGTAAGCTAGATGCATGGGGGAGTACATGGAATTAACAGATGTGAACCCTACCCTTAAGGAGCTTATGATCTAGTCAGGGAGACTGACTAAAGTTTATTACAGATAAGAGGAAGTAATAGGCTATGTAAAATATTTTCATGAGTGCCATGTAGGGTTGTCACCTCTTAGGGTCCCACTTGGAGAGTTTCCAGTGCTCTACCAGTCTTGACTATGGGAGAGACAGTCCAGCAGAGGCATATCCATTGTGTTGCTAGCTTGGGCAGTGGCTAGCGAGTGGAAGGCAATCTGCTACAAGTCAAAACTCACCTATACTGGGCAGCAGCAGCATGGGAGAGAGTCAAGGGCGGAGACTCAGGTTTACTGCACGGAAGGAGGCAATGTTAAACCGCTTCCAGATTTCTATGAAGAAAACTCTATGGCTACACTACCAGAACGATTGCAAATGGAGGTGGGGTGTGCTGGGAGAGATGTGTCCATTGCATCGCTATGGGTAAGACACGACTCGACAACATAAGACAACAACAGCATTGTAGAGTTGTGGGTACTTAACTGCTTGGGCAGTGAAGAAGTGCTGACGTGGGAGGATATGAGAAGCAGCATGGCTTATTAGATATAGCACAGGCCTGGGAGTTAGAAGGTCATGGGTTCTAATCCTGGCTCTTCCATTTGTCTGCTGTGTGACTTTGGGCAAGTCACCTCACTTTGTGCCTCAGTTACCTCATCTATACAATGGGGATTGAGACTGTGAGCCCCACGTGCTTTGCTTGTATCCATCCCAGCATTTAGTACAGTGCCTGGCACATAGTAAGTTCTTAAGCAATATCATTATTATTATTATTGTTATAAGATGGAGAGATGAGGAGCTCAGTTTTCAACATTTTCTATGGCATTTGTTAAGCAATTACTTTGTGTCAAACACTGTTCTAAGCTCTGGGGTAGATGCATCATGTGGACACAGTCCCTGTCCCACGTGGGGCTCACAATCTAAGCAGGAGGGAGAACAGGTATTGAAATCCCCATTTTGCAGTTGAGGAAACTGATTCCCAGAGAAGTGAAGTGACTTGCCCAAAGTCACCCAGCAGGCACGTGGCAGAGTCGAGATTAGAGCTCAGGTCCTCTGGCTCCCAGGCCCATGTGTTAGAGATATTCTGCAGGTGAGAGGAAATGCAAACTTGAAGACTGGGAGAGAGGTAGATTTGTGGGTCATCTGAGTAGAAGAGTAGGGGACCCTGAAAATTTCCTGGCGGGACACTCACAGTAGTGAGTGGAGTGTGGACAAGAAGCCAGCAGAAGAGGCCGAGAAAGATGAGGGAGTGGTTCTCAGTGTTAGAGGTGGCTGAGAGATTGAGGAGGATTAGAATAGAGTGAAAACCATTAGAGGTGAAAAATACCATTAAAAAATAAAGATTTAGCATGTATCAAAGTCATTGGTGACCTTAGCGAATGCAGTCACAGTGGAGTGAAGGGAATGGAAGCCAGACTGTAGTTGATCAAGAGGGGACTTGGAGAAGGGGGAGTGGAGGAAGCTGGGAAATGGGGCAATAGCTTGTGGGTGCAGTGGAATCAAAATCATTTTTTAATATGGGAGAGAATTGTGCGTGTTTGAAGGCAAAGGAAAAGAAGCCATCAGAGAGTGAGTCACTGAAGAAAGGTGAGAGCAAGTATTTCTAGAAGGTGAGATGGAATGGTGTCAGAGACAGAGATAGAGAATGTTGATTTTGGAAGTAGGCAGGAGATCATCTCTTTAGAGAAGGGCTAGGAAGCTGAGAGAGTGGTTGTAGGGGAAGGAGAGAGTTGGGAAAGTGAGGGGAGAACTTTGGGGAGGCTGCTGATTTCAATTTTGTTAATAAAGTTACTGGGGAGGTTGTCAGGGGCAAGAGAGAGTGGAGAGGGGTGCCCTGGGAGCTTCAGGAGGAAGTTAAAGGTCTGAAACAATTAGAAGATGTAATGGTATGGGAACTGATGAGGGGGGAGTGACAGGGCAAGATCACAAGCAACCAAGTCCTGGTACAAAATGTGTCTACTAGCATAAAAGCTATGCTCACTTCAACACAACTTTATTGGGCAAGACATAGGAGGAGAATGGACGACAGCAGGATAGTCAAACAGGTGCTGTGTAAGGAGATGAAATTGGCCAACCCCAAATGAAGAGGACTAAGGAAATATTTTAAGAACACACACACTAAAGTGAAGCCTCAGGCAAAATGGCTTTATAGCTGTAAACTGGGTGATGGTTGCAGCAGATAAACAAGCATGACATTCTGCAGTCCCGAAATGAGCGTCTCTTTTTGAACAAAGGCTCCAAGTGGATTGAGAGGAAAGAGAAAACAGTGTCAGACACTTCGAACAACAAGCACTACTGCACAACATAGGACACTCTTTGTATTTGTACAATGCAATAGGGCCTGGGAGTTCTGCATTGGCCCCTTCAACCACACATCATCATCAGTGGTATTTATAGTGCACTGTACTAAGTGCTTGGGAGAGTACAATTCAACAGAATTGGCAGCCATGTTCCCTGCCCACAAAGAGCTTACAGTCTAGAGGACTCTAAAGTGAATTTAGATTAATTTCACCATCTTTAGTTTAGCTCAAGTTTATATAGTCATCTTTCAGACTCAAATAAAACATCATTGATCAGGAAGCTAACCCATAGCATATGTTGGTGAAGAGGTCAATGGGGGACCCAGAGACATGACCACACCTTGCAAACCTAGACTGTCGTTTGTTATATGGTAGTGTTTGCTGTTTGCAGCGACTGGAACGATTTTAACTTTTGCCTCCATACATCTTATAATCCTCCCAGAGATTCTTCTCAAAAACAGCTGTTTTTTTCTCCATTCACCGTACTGATCCATTTGCACTTACTGTGACCTCAAACCTAGCATGTCCAAAATGGAACTCCTCAAATTCCCACCCAAACCCCTTGCTCTCCCTGACTTTCCCATCACTGTAAACAGCACCACCATCCTCTGTCTCACAATTCTTGCCATTATCTTCGGCTCATCTCTATCGTTCAACCCATATGTTCAATCAGTCACCAAATCCTGTAGGTTCAACCTTCTCAGCATTTCTAAAATTGCCCTTTCCTCTCCATCCAAACTGCCACCATGTTCATCCAAGCAGTTATTCCATCCCTCCTTACTGACCTCCCTGCATCCTTTCTCTCCCCACATCAGTCCATACTTCACTCTGCTGCCCAAATCATTTTTCTACAAAACCGCTCAGTCCGTGTTTCCCCACTTCTCGAGAGCCTCCAGTGGTTACCTATTTACTTCTGCATCAAAGCCTTATTAAAAACACATCTCCTCCAAGAGGCCTTCCCTAAATTCTCATTTCCTCTTCTCCTACTCCCTTCTACATGTCCTTGCATTAGAATTTGCACCCTTTCTTCACCCCCCCAGCTCCTCATCACTTATTTACCTATCTATAGTTTAGTCTATTTATATTAATGTCTGTCTCGCCCTCTAGACTCTAAGCTCACTGTGGGCAAGGAACATGTCTAAAAACTCTGTTATATTTTACTCTCCCAAACACCTAGTACAGTGCTCTGCACACTATAAGTGCTCAATAAATACGATTAGTTGATTTGATTTGATTGATTTGTGGCAATTGGCTCTGCTTTCTGCTGAGGTGCATCACTATTTGAGGCTTAGCTGAGACTCAGCATTATCTGTGGCTCAGCTGAGATGCAGTATTTTCCAAGGCATTGTCTTCAAGTATGAAAAATATCGTTCAGAAGTTCAGTTTAGAAAAGAAAGACTTCTAAGCTCCATTAAAAAATGGGGGCATTGAAGTACACTTGTTTTCTTCTTTTTCTTCAAAAGCAAAAGCCAAAAATGGCTCCAATTTCTTTGGAGAACATTATAGCACTCTTGAAAGGTACTCTTCCCCCCATAATAATAATAATTGCCAAGCACTGTTCTAAGCACTGGGGATAAATACAAGGTAATCAAGTTGTCCCACGTGGGGCTCACAGTCTTAATCCCCATTTTACAGATGAGGTAACTGAGTCACAGAGAAGTTAAGTGACATGCCCAAGGTCATACAACAGATAAGTGGAAGAGCCGGGTTTAGAATCCCACTGATTCCCAAACCCGTAGTCTTGCCACTAAGCCATGCAAATAGTGCCTCTGACAAGTTTGATAGATTGATAGGTCGATTAAGAAAGATTTGAGAGAAAATTTTAAAGTTAAGCAGAAAAACTCCAACAATGTAGCACACATATTGTTAGGTACAAACAAAGCACTCTTTTCTCTTAATCGTCTCCACAATTTGCATGAAATCTTTAGAAGCTTTTTCAGCCTCCCCGGCCATCAGCAAGAATCTCCTGTGCCTTCAGGACCACCACTGCCTGTGTAGAGAGAGTTTGAGGTATGTTTGGATCATGCATTAGCTAAGGCCTAGGTCCTCTGTCTCAGTGGGACTGAAGAAACTTAACCACTCCAAAATCAATTGGATTGCTACAATATTCATTTTCTCATGTACCACATAGAAAGATTAGGTTCTAAAATGGACACCAACTCCACATCCTGTAGCATGTATGAAGAATGAAATATGTCATTTTCTTTGAAAACTCATCACCTAAAATAGGTGAAAACATTTTTTTGAAATTGAGTATCAGGAATAATGTGTTGAATTCCACTAATTGTAGGGCTTGTGAACATTTGCAAGCCGATTAGAAGGTTTAAGCACAGCAAGGGAGGGGATGCTCTCTGGGGTCCAGTAATTCCCCACCCCCACCCCTTCTGCAGACACAAACATATGGGCTGCTTCCTACCGTTAGGGTTTGCTCATCCTTGTCCCTGGCAGTAGAGGACTGCATAAGAAGAAAGGCAGAAACACAGACAAATCAGTGGTGAATCATGTTAGTTGAACATCAATAGCAAAGAGAGAGACTGATACAGTTAATTGGACATGTCTGCCCCTAGGATGAGAGAAGAATATTTTAATGGCCAAGTGGACAAGTTCAAACCAAAGAATTAATAAAACTTCTGTAGACTAATGGTAGATTTTCCAGAGAATTGGAAGCTGCATGCACGACATATTAGTGCTTTTTAAATACAGGCGCTCCAATTATGCCCCTTGCCTTGCAACAATTCTACATTCATTCATTCATTCATTCAATCATATTTATTGAGTGCTTACTGTGTGCAGGGCACTGTGCTAAGTGCTTGGGAAACTACAATAAAACAGTGAACTGGATGGTCTGTTTTCTAATGAAAGTCTGCAGAATCAGAATGTTTTTGACAAGTGAAAGGGCCACATGTATCCATTTGGCATCCAGAGATACTAAAGCTTAGTTTCTCCTCTTCACTTCTTCATTCTAAATTTTTAATAATTATGGTTGGAATTTTATGCAAATATACTTATTTTATTATGAACTTGGTTGAAAATGCTTGCTGTTATAGATTGGAATCTTCAGGGGCTAGGCGCTTTGACTTGACCTTTACCACTGGCCATCAATCAATCAATCAATAGTATTTATTGAGCACTTATTGGGTGCAGAGTACTGTACTAAGTGTTTGGGAGAGTAAAATAGAATTGATAGACATGATCACTGCCCCCAAGAAGTTTCCAATCTAGCATACAAGTAATTGAATTATCTCTTCAATGGAGATAAGCCAATTAAATCTATATCCTTAAGAGGGCAGACAGTGCTAATTTCATAGACAAATTAAACATGGGTGCCAGAAGTTACAGAGGCAGAATGAGGAAACGTCAATGTTCTCCTCTTCCCTGCACTCAGTCTGTTAATCCACCTATAGAGTATCCTATAGAGTGTACCCCTTAAAATGAGAAGAAAACTGGTCCCAAAAGACAGGGGTGTATTCCCTATTAGTTAGGATAGTCATACTTTCTGAGGAGGGTCCTAGCACTCCATTAAACATAAATTGGTGGCTTAGGCCACAGGGGATTTCTTCCCAAACTTCACTGTTCAAGAAAGATGACATAAACTAGAATAAGCTCCCCAAATTCTAACAAAAGCAGGACTCACACACCTACCTGAGCCTTTGGGCGAAAAATAAACTTAGACAATGTTGGTACAGTGGTTATTGCCAGGTGTCAGAGTGTTCAGTAAAATCTTATATGATAAAGAGGAACTATTTCTCTTTCGCTAAACTTATATAACTTCAGGTGTTTTTTTTCCAGGGGATCATCAAAAACACACAGGCAAAAACATCACTAGCCTTAGGGTTCCCCAAAGTAAGCTCACAAAATTGTGATGGGACCCAAATCTTCATTTGATTCCACTCTTTACTCAGAAAGCTGTTGTTTGAATATCACTAAAGTCCTCTTATTTTCCTTCCCCTCCCCTGCAGGCAATTCAGCAATTGGCATCACATGCTACAGAATAACCCCCCCAGGGAAATTATTCAATACAGTGAGCTCAGCCTTTTGACACACATCAAGATTAACTGTCAGAGCCTGTCTTTTCAGGTAGCAAATTTACACCTAGTGGATAAACGGAAGACAAATAATTATAAGCCCACATCGCTGTCAGAGTGGTCCATTTCTGTTCTCAGTATAACAAGGACAGACAGAAATAAAGCTGAGGAGGGAAAAGAGCTTCCGTCTAATGTCAAAGAAAGATTATCTGAAAAAAAAATTGTCCTTTGGTGTGAAACAAAGAGAAAAATCTACCCCATCAACTCCCCTGCTCCTTATTTCCCAAGCCAGGATGACTCATAGCCACTAATGAACAGAAAGAAGATACCTGTTTTGAGGAGTCAATATGTTAAAATCAGTGAGAGCAGAGATCTGAAGCTATCAAAATGTGCTCATTTGTTGAAGAATCTCTGCATTTGATAATGAGCACGCTGCAGACATTATCATGTATTACACATATTTGGGAACAAATACAAGGAAAAATTTGAAACTATCATATCTAAGCTCTGTTTTAAACTCCACTGTGAGCCCTGTGGATAGCTCCATCTCTAGTCCAGAGAGATCAGTGTTAGATATAAGGTAGCTGTTAGTCCTATTTTCAGCTGGCCTGTCCCATCTGCTTTCGGTATGGTAATGGATAGTTTTACATTTGGATTTTTATTTTCAGTGCTGAGCTTCCTTTAATCATGGCTCCTGCAACTGAATCTGGGGCTCAGGAGTTGCACCAAACTTTGCACCGACTTGGAAAAGGAATGCAAAGGCTCTGGGCAAGAGGGGAGTTGGGATATGGGTTCCCCTGGATAAACACTTTAAGATCAAGTGGAATCCACACGTACTCGCACTAAGTGGTGTGCATGATGTCTTCTCATTATGCTGTGTGCCCAGCTTAATGCGTCTGACATGAAGTGCATCTACTTGTCCAATATATGGGGGGGCCATCACTGGCCATCCTAATAAACGGATGACAACTGTACCTTTACAGAAGTCGACCCATATGCATTGCCAATTATTACTGAAGCTCGCCTGAGAAATTCCTTGCATTTGCATTCTTTTGCAGCATTTAAGTCATAAAGAGCTACTGCCAATTGTGCAAAGACTTTAGTTGGCTAGGGTTTTAATTAAACACAGAGTAGCTGGGAAGGACAAAAAGAAATAGCCTCTCAGTGTTTCTAATTATTTGAATTTGCTTAGTCACAGAGGGATTAGAGAATGAGTAAATATTTTTCACTGTTAGCCTCAGAGGTTTTCAGTGAGAATGAGGAACTTTGCTTCCTTATTCCTATACTCAGAAGTTTGGGAAACACATCCTGCCAAGCCTAATTGATCGATGTTTTCATTGCTCCTACAATATAGAGGTTACATTCTTGATGAGTGTCTCATTAATGAAAAGTCATGCTGTCATATGCACTCCCCCTCTCAGGGTCACACCTGGAGAGTTTCCAGTACCCTACCAGTCTCGGCCATGGGAGGGAGAGTCAAGCAGAGGCCTACCCATTCCATTCCTAGCTTGGCCAGTGGCTAGCGAGTGAAAGGCAATCTGCTATAAGTTAAAACTCAAGAATGCTGGGCAGCAGTGGCACAGGAGAGAGTCAAGGGTGGCGACTCGAGTTTACTGCATGGGAGGCAGCAATGGTAAGCCACTTCTGTATTTTTACCAAGAAAACTCTCTGGATACAGTACCAGAATGATTGCAGATGGAGAGCGGGACATTCTGGGAGAGATGTGTCCGCATTGTCGTTATGGGTTGGAACCGACTCGACAGCATAAGACAAGACATACACACTCCTGAGCGACGCCATATATACTTGCATAACCATTTCTTCTGGCATCAAGCTGCATTACAGTGGGAATATATTGTTGTATGAAGGTTCCTTAATATTCCCAACAGTATTCTAGCCAAAATGTGTAATAAAAACATTTACAATGGGAAAACTGACTGCACTTTCAATCAGCCTTTGCCTCATTTCCCCAATTTTTTAAAAATCCTATTATATGCTGCCATTAGTATCTTCCTCTTTCTGTACATTCCAGTTTGACAAAACAATACTCATGGTAGGTTCTAATTGATACAAAGTGTTCCGATCACTGAGATGACCTTCAGATAACCCAGCAAAGTTCCTTTATGCCATTCTCTCCTTCATGGAATAATCTCTAATGGATAAATTATTATCAAGCACATGGTTTGCAGCCCAGCAAATATAGACCTTTCCTCTTCCTCTTTACCCAAGACATTATTGGCACAGAAATCTAGAAAGATTCGAAGAGCAGGAGTTAACATTTTGGGTGTTATTTTTTGGGAGGTGGAGTGGGGAGTGAGGAGATGTTTAAAGGGCAGAATGTAGGGCTAATGTTACGAGAAGTCCTTGACTTAAGACATTTCAAGTTAATATGAATATCACTTTCATTCATTCATTCATTCATTCAATCGTATTTATTGAGTGCTTATTGTGTGCAGAGCACCGTACTAAGCATTTGGGAAGTACAATTCAGCAAAATATAGAGACAATCCCTGCCCACAACAGGCTCACAACCTAGAAGAGGGAAAGACAGACATCAAAACAAGTAAAC
The DNA here is from genome assembly GCF_015852505.1 of Tachyglossus aculeatus. Classification (NCBI taxonomy): domain Eukaryota; kingdom Metazoa; phylum Chordata; class Mammalia; order Monotremata; family Tachyglossidae; genus Tachyglossus; species Tachyglossus aculeatus. Next base: position 14,726,709 of record NC_052099.1, read on the forward strand.
AGGCATCAGTAGCTTCATTAGAAATAAACTGAATTATAGATATATACACATCATTAATAAAAATAACTAGAATTATAATTATAAATATGTACATGTATACACAAGTGCTGTGTGGCGGGGAGGGGCATAGAGAAAAGGGAGCAAGTTGAGGTGATGGGGAGGGGAGGGGGAGCAGAGGAAAAGGGGGGCTTAGTCTGGGAAGGCCTCCTGGGGGAGGAGAGTGTTCAGTAGGACTTTGAAGGGGGGGAAGTGTGCTAGTTTGGCGGATTTGAGGGGCGAGGGCATTCCCCAACTTACCATATTTACCTTTACAACACTAGCTTCTTTTACGGTGTTAACTCTAAGGGCACATGACGTGTTGGTGGGAGTGCAGAAGGGGGAAATGGGGGAATAATTTTAAAAGCCATGGTGAGAAAGTTCAGAGGAGTGGGGGATGGAGCAGGAGAGACAAAGGGGTGGAGACAGAAGGGTCACCTGAATGTCAGGCAGAATCACCCATCAATCAATCAATCTCAATTGTATTTGTTGAACATTTACTGTATGGAGAGCACTGTACTAAGTGCTCAGAAGAGCACAATGTAGTGGAGTTAGTAGACACATTCTGGGAAGACAGATAGTAATATAAATACATTACAGATATGTGCATAAGTGCTACTGCTGCTGCTGATGATATCAGAGCAGAGACTCAGGTGTGAACCACTAGCCTGGCATTGATATCAAGTGATTCCATAATTAGTGGGACTAAAAATAATGCCAGATCTTTAGATACCTCGAAAATCACTCTGGTTTTCTTGATTTCCTCACTGCAAATGCAAACACTTCCTGTCTTTGGAATATGGCCACCTCAGACCACTCCTTTCAACGTGGAGTGGAGAAAGAGAAAGACACTTTATCTGGAGCACTTGTTAATTTCTTCAATCAGTAGTATGTATTGAGCACTTACTCTTTACTAAGTGTTTGGGAGAGTTCAATGGAGTTAGTAGACATGATCTCTGCCCTCAAAGGGCAGGAGATATTGACCCAAAAATACATTACAGGTAGGAGAAGCAATAGACTATTAGGCTATGAACATAAGTGCAATGATGTGGAAATAGGGATGTACTTAGGTGATAGGGAGCTGAAGTGGCAGTTGCAGGAGCCTATAAAGTGTGGAGGTGAGAGATTAATCAGGAAAGACCTTCTGGAGGAGATGTGATTTCAGAAGGTCCTTAATTGGTTGAGAAAGGAGAAGACAACTTATCTTTAACACTTGTTAATTCTCCTCTCCATAAATTAACACAGAGTCGCTGTATTATTTCTGTAATGCATTTCTGTCTGGGGGATGCTTTGGTTTATTCCTTTTTAGGAACATGTGACTACAAGACAAAATTGCAAAAAACAACCCCTGGGTTCAGCAGGGACTCATTCCTTCTGAATCCTGTTTGAAGAGAATCAACATGCTCAAAGTGATGAAATAGAAATCACTGGTCTCCAGTTCCACATGGCCCTGTGAGCCCTGTATTAGCTGTTCCAAGGATTTAAATTAAATTTCAATTGCTCTAGCCATGATATCTGAAGAAGGCCCAGATATAGTTGTCAAATAGATAAGCAGCATGGCTCAGTGAAAAGAGCACAGGCTTTGGAGTCAGAGGTTATGGGTTAATATCCCAGCTCTGCCAACTGTCAGCTGTGTGACTTTGGGCAAGTCACTTAACTTCTCTGTGCCTCAGTTACCTTATCTGTAAAATGGGTATTAAGACTGTGAGCCCCCCGTGGGACAACCTGGTCACCTTGTACCTCCCCAGCGCTTAGAACAGTGCTCTGTACATAGTAAGCACTTAATAAATGATATTATTATTATTATTATTATTAATAATAATAATAAATACCAGGACACGGGTTAAGGTTTCATCTGCTTCTTTTGCGTACAATCAGAAGGGAAGAAGAGGCTCTCTATTCTCTCCCCTCTCCCCAGAAATTATTTCTTTTCCCATTTTCTATCACTCCCCAAACTCCACTGTATGTGACAATTTCTATTTCTCTATCCTTTAAGTACAGTATTTACTTTTTATTGCCGATCATTATTCCTTTTATAGTCTTCAACCAATCAATCACATAAAAAAAAACAAAGAACCCAGTAATCTTTTGTGCTCTCTTATATCGTGTTTGTCTCTCTGTTTCTCTAATTCCTGGAGATCTCTATACTCCTCTCCTTGAAAGCAGGGTCCTCAGTGAATCTCAGAGTCCTTCAAAATTACATTTCTTTTCAGCCCAAAAATAATTTGGGTTTCTGTGATCACTGTCATTATTGTAATCCATTTCCTGATGGTTCCAATTTATCCTGCAAAGGATCAAATTGTGATATCTCCTGCCAACTCAAGACTTAAAAATCTCTCTTATTCTGTCTATATAGCTCAAATCGATCTAGCCTATGAAGGAAATGATTTGAACACATTGAGAGCAGCATGGCCTAGTGAAAAGAACTCAGCACTGGGATTTAGAGAACCTGGCTTCTAATCCCAGCTCTGTCACTTGTCTACTGTGTGACCTTAGGCAAGTCACTTGACCTCATCTGTAAAATAGGGATTCAAGACCTGTTCTCCCTTTTATTTTGCCTGTGAGCCCCATGTGGGACAGGAACTGTACTCAACCTGATTAACTTGTATCTTCCCCAGAGGTTAGAATAGTACTTGACACATAGTAAGTGCTTAACTAATATAAAATAATAATAATAATAATAATAATAATAATAATAATAATAATAATAATAATAATAATAATGCATAGGGGAGAGAATTGGAGATCCCAGGATGGCTTCATTTATTATTGCTTGAAAGTAAATTAAGGGACAGAGGTTGGGATTTATTTCTGCTGTTCGAAGGACAATAACTGCTTGTTGATTTCAAGGGGGAACAACCACAAAACTGAATAACTTTAAAAATCATTTCAAACATGGAGCCATTAATGGGGGCTAATGACAATTGTGGAGCAAACACAATTAAAATTTTGAAATTATGCAAATAATATCATAGATATAATGATCCAGAAGGTCCTGGGAGTGAAAAACTTCGCTAAAGATTAAGTGCTATACTTGAGATTCTATTTAGGGTAGATTAATTACGGGATAGCAGTGTCTTTAAATCAGACCTCATGATTAATTTATAAAGCCTGATTTAAACATGAATTATGGACCTAAGAGCAGCTGCTAGCAAGGAATTGGACATAAAGAGCAAGTATGTATTTATCGGTAAGCTTGTTTAAGCAGGACAGAGTGAAATCAATTAGTACACTTAAAAACTACTATGTGACACAATCAATTGTGAACAGTAGTAAGGCAACCAAGGGCAGGGGATAATTCTATGCTTGAAGTAGATAAAACCCATTTTAAATAAGGAATAGGCAAACAGCAGACGGAGGGAATTCGCTACCTCCTCTGGAGTGCTGACTGAAGATTGGTCACATTGATACAAGATTTCTGAAACCTGTAAAACTATGCTCTGGATTAGACTTTAAATTTTCTAAAGGAGTTGATATCCAAACAGTGGGAGAAATTGTTAAGAATCTAGAACAAGGAACCACAAATTATTCAAGGGCTTGAAGTTGAAAAATGAAGAATGGTTAAAGGTATTGTATTTCCTCTTGCCTTCAGAAAATCTCTGTGGGAATATGGAGGTGTCCCACCATACCTCAAGATGTATGTGTCTAAAAGTGAACAGTCCTATCTAGAATGGTTTAGATGCTTCAAGGTTGCATACTTTGCAAATTGGTTTCTGTTAAAAGTCAAACTAGATTTCCTTAGAAAATGTAGGGGTTCATACCTCATCTGTAAAATGGGGATTAAGACTGTGAGCCCCCCGTGGGACAACCTGATCACCCTGTAACCTCCCCAGTGCTTAGAACAGTGCTTTGCACATAGAAAGCGCTTAATAAATGCTATTATTATTATTATTATTATAAATGTATCCTTTAATTTTGCACTTTTAATGTGCATGCTATTAAGGCATAGAGCGTGGTGGCTACTATATCTATCTAGTCATTTCCACAGTAAGCAATCAATCATATTTATTAAGTGCTTACTGTGTGCAGAGTACTGTATTAAACACTTGGGAGAGTACAGTATAAAAGAGTTGATAGATATATTCCCTGCCCACAACTAGCTTACAGTCTGTGAGTCTCCCCTGTTAAGCACTGTCTCATAGAAGGGAGGGCTGCTAGAAAGGCAGTGAGTAGATCTGAGTAGGTTCTCTGTTTCCCTTCAGAAGCACACATAAATTCAACCAAGAGTATGCCACTCTGCTTTACACCTGTCTCTCAAAGCCAAAACAAAGGATGAGCATTACAGATTGGATATGCTGGGGTCAATGTTTCCTTAAGATGATTTTACAGGTAATATGTGTGGGTTGCACACTACAACTGGGAAATACAGAACAGTCCTTTGTTTTTAGATATGATGCTACTTATAGTAAGATGCTACCCATGTGTTTTCATGTGCTGAAAAGACCAATCTGTGACCAATACACCCTGCCCCATTATCTCCACTTAGGAGAGATCCTGCTGCTTTAATAGACTTGTCCCTTACGAGGTCTGGCTATGTTCCCAGCCTCTTGTTATCCTGATCTTTATGAAGCCTTTGCTCAAGGAGAGTCAATGCTGCTGTGGCAGCTAGTAATAATAATTGTGGTATTTTTTAAGCACTTACTATATGCCAAGTACTCTACTGAGGGCTGGGATAGCTACAGTCCAATCATATTGGACACAGTCTCTGTCCCAGATGGGTTTCACAGTCTAGTAGGGAGGGAGAACAGGTATTTTATCCCCATTTTACAGATGAGGTAACTGAGACACAGAGAAGCTAAGTGACTTGCCCAAGGTCACAGACCAGGCAAGTGGCAGAGCCAGGATTAGAACCCAGGCGTCCTGACTCCTGGGCCTGTGCTCTTTCCACTAGGCCACATTGCTACTTAGCAGCTGCCATTGCTGCATACCTGGATGACTTTTCCATTGCAGTGATCTTAAAACAGTCCGCTGCTATATCTCACTGTTTGAGACTGTGCTTCACTATCAATCAATTAATCAATAATATTTATTAAGTATCTTCTATATGTAGAGCACTGTAATAAGCCCTTGGGTAAGTACAATAGAAGTAGAGGACATGTTCCCTGTCCTCAAGTAACTTACAATCTGTTGGGGGAGACAAACATGAAAACGATTGACAGATAGGAGGAAGAGAATGGAAAAATGGATAGGTAAAATGTAAATGCTTAAATGGTAGAGTACAAACATTGACAAGTACAAGAATGTTGTGAGCGCAAAAGGAAAAATTAAAAATGAGGACGTATTGATGAGGAGAGTAGAAGATAGTCTGAACCTTGTCTCTGCCTAGTCCAACCCAGCCCCTCTGATACCTGGATTGGGTTATTAAATCATACACTTGGTACGAGCCAGAAAAGAGTATGCAGATATGCCTTCTTTAGAGAATGGCACACTTAACTCTCCCAGGCAGATTAGAATCTAATCTGCTTAAATTTTTCCATTTTCTCATAATCATAACTATAAAATTCCTTGCACATGCAAATGATTTTCCAATGAAAACCTCACTTATCCTCACAAAAATCTCAGGAAGTATGTTATAATGTGAAGTAGGTTTTTAACTTGTTGTGGGCAAGACTGGTGTCAGGATTGGTTGGAACAAAACCAATCTGTTTTCACTCATCAGTGTAGGTATGGAGGCAGGTCCAGAGGAAAAGGGAAGGCCATACCAGGGCCTTGCATACCTCATAGTGTAAGTGCTTAACAAATACCATTATTATTATTATTATTATTATGGTGTCTGACCTTCTATATGACTGTGATCCCTGCATTTACTACAGGAAGCACATCCAGATTCTCAAGCAGTTTCATCAGTGTCACCTGCTAGTTGGGCTTAACTTCAAATAGCAGGACAGAGCCACCAACATGGAATTCTTAGTTCATAATTTGCTCTCCAGGGTTGAAGCAATCCTCACCACTTCATGGGCTATATGAGAAAAATGGATACTAGCTGGTTATTGTGAACAAAAACCAATTGGGAGGGCAAAGCAAGCATTTTAAAGGCATAGAGAAGTACATCCTTAATGAGTTGGAGTAGTAGAGCAGTGAACATTTGGGAGAACCATGCCTGCTTCTGGCATGACCTGTGCCCATCAGGATGGGCATAAAAGCCGCTCCTTCACCCTCTCAGCCTCCTCCATCACTGCAGAGACTTTGAGCCCTATTTGTGGATTTGTTTGTATTGCGTTGAAATGTTTCATCACTCCTGATGTATCTGCTGCCTGTTTACTTGTTTTGATGTCTGTCTCCCCCCTTCAAGACTGTGAGCCTGGTGTTGGGTAGGGATTGTCTCTATTTGTTGTTTCCAAGCGCTTAGTACAGTGCTCTGCACACAGTAAGTGCTCAATAAATACCATTGAATGAATGGATGAATGAATCCCTTCTCCCCAACTTAAACTCTTAGATTGTGAGCCCCCTGTGGGACAGGGGCTGTGTCTAATTCTGACTTGTGTATTCTCTCCCAGCGCTTAGTATGGCGCTCAATAAGTATTACTACTGCTGCTGCTACTGCTGCTACTGTTTCTATAGGTGGCCCACGGTATGAAAGGGTGGAGGAAGGAGAAATGACTCTCAGAGAAAGAAATGACAGGAAAAATTCAGCAACAATGACAGAGTAGCAATACATTACTTTTGGGAGTCAAGAGTCCTCAAGCTCCTCACCGAGTCACCAAGCCACCCTATAGTCAGCTATTTGTATTTATTCTGTCAGGCTCTGACTCCGTCAGGCTCTGACTCCTGTTTTGATTTTAGAAGGGATTTGTTAATGGATTTAAAGGGCTCTTAATGTTTCAATGCACAACCTGTTTTTTTTTTAATACAATACTTAAAGCTATCTGATTTATCAAGTCAATAACCTCTTAAATGAAGAAAAACCCTTTGCCCCTACCGGATGAGTCACAAACCAAAATGACAATCACAATATACTTAAGCAGTCTGAAATCATTATGCCTTATACAATTTTAATCTACTTAGAAATGTTTCATGAAACAGTCATCAGTTTTATCCCAAAACAGCTCCCCCAGTGCTATTGATCCATTTATTTGGCTGCAAGATCAGTGGCTGTGTAAGATCAGAATCATCAACAATATGAGATGCATTTCTACTTTCATGGACTTTACCTTTGATCAGAATGACTGCAGTATTTACATTCTGACACCTTAACAGTTTTGGGGGGCTACATGATATTTTTATGGCTAGGACCACTAGCTGAATATCCCTTGGCTTATTTATGCTTATTTTCAGGCAGTCTTAATTTTTTTAATGGCATTTGTTAAGCACTTACTCTGCATTACGCTCTGGGGAAGATACAAGTTAATCAGGTTGAATACAGTCCTGTCCTACATGGGGCTCATAGTCTAAGTGTGAGGTAGAACAGGTTTTGAATGCCCATTTTACAGTTGAGGAAACTTGAGTAGTCAAGTGACTTGCCCAAGGTCACAAAGCAGGCAAGTGGCAGAGCAGGGAGCAGTACAGTGCCAGGTCTTCCGACTCCCAGACTTATGCTTTTTTCACTAGACCATGCTGTTTCCCTTATTCAAACATTACTTGGCACTGAAATCACTTAGTACTTTAAAATTTGTGCATTACAGCTAGATGAATTGGAAGCTAAATTTCTAAACTGAATTGAACCTGCAGCATACTGGGATACTTAATAGCAGGAATAGTGTATCTGTCTTTCAGGATTAAAGATGATACTAAAGAAGGTGGGATTTTATCAGTAATAATAATAATAATAATGATGGTATTTGTTAAGCACTTACTATGTGCAAAGCACTGTTCTAAGTGCTGGGGAAGTTACAAGGTAATCAGGTTGTCCCACGGGGGGCTCACAGTTTTTTAATCCCCATTTTACACATGAAGTAACTGTGGCACAGAGAAGTTAAGTGACTTGCCCAAAGTCACATAGCTGACAGTTGGTGGAGCCGGGATTTGAACCCATGACCTCTGACTCCAAGGCCTGTGCTCTTTCCACTGAGCCAAGCTGCTTCTTCTACTGCTTCTTCAGGAGGTGCAGAGGTAGCAAAGAAGACTGATGTGATGCCTAATAATTTCTGCTTTTCTGTGTCAAGATTCCCCTTTGCTGCCCTATCCCTATGGGGATAGAATGCAAGTTCCTTGTGGGCAGGTAATGAATCTTGTTTTTATAATATAATGCACTTATAATGATAATAATAATAATACTTCTGTTGTAATTCTCAAGTGCGAAGTACAGTGTATATTATTCAGTAGACATTTTTAATAAATACCATTTCTTATGGGCAGGAAATGTGTCTACCAACTTTGTGGAATTGTACTCTCCTAAGCACTTAATTCAGTGCTCTGTACACAGTAAGCACTCAATAATTGCAATTGATTGATTGAGTGAGTATGTCTGCTTCTACTGCACTCTCCCAAGCACTTAGTACAGAACTCTGCACACAGTAGGTGCAAAATAAATACTGCTTGTTTAGTGTTGTGCCTTCTTGAGGGTAGGGAATTGATAGGAAAGTGGGACTTTGAACCAAAAACTTGAAAATTCAGAACATTCAGAAAATTAAGAAAATTCAGAAATTTGAACTATATAGCCCCAGAAGTAAAGAGACAAATGTGTCATTTTAATAATAACAATAATGATGGTATTTGTTAAGCACTTACTATGTGCAAAGCACTGTTCTAAGCACTGGGGGCATACAAGGTGATCAGGTTGTCCTGCGTGGGGCTCAGTCTTAATCCCCATTTTCCAGATGAGGTAACTGAGGCACAGAGAAGTTGTGACTTGCCCAAAGTCACACAGCTGACAACTGGCAGAGCTGGGATTAGAACTCATAACCTCTGACTCCTAAGCACAGGCTCTTTCCACTGAGCCACGCTGCTTCTCTGAGCCATGCTACTTTTGTTCCTGTTTTCTCACTGGCTCTTCTAAACCAATAGGACTTTAATCTAAACAACTAGGAACTTCAAGGATCAGTCAAAGAATGACAGACTTAGTAAGAACACTAGTAAAACAGTAAAAATACAAAAAGGAATTCTAATAATTTACCTGTCAAACTTATGAAGTCTATTTTTGCTGAAAAATGACTCCCTTTATGTTGGTATGTATTCATTTAGAAAGAAAAAAGTTCTCTGAAATTATTGCTGCAAGGGAAATAACATAATGATAGTTCACTTACTCTCAAATTGAAATTAAATAACCTCAAGCTTTTATTAGGAGTTGCTGGAGTTCTTCAGTACAGATAAAGGACATTTTTCCTAAAAGAGACTGTAGCATCATTTGGTCTAATTCTTTTTGGCATATTATCTAGGATACTTCAACTTCTGAAGAGAAAACAATTAAGAATATTGCTATATTTTATTCCAGGACATTTTCAGCAGCTTTATTTGGATCTGTTGCTATAAGAAACCAACTATATTGACATGTATTTATCCATCTAAATTATTTTATTTTAAAATCCTGTTCCTCATCATGAAAAATACAGTATAAATCTTTTTGCCCTCTTGCCTGTGCTCTAATCAGATTTCCCTTAAAGAATATCCCAAAAGAAGCTGAGCTTTTTTACCCAATCGATCGCCTTTCTTGGCTACTAATCATTCAGCATAAGCCTCCTCAGTAGTAATGAAAGAACGGTCAGTCTTATCTTGCCTTTCAGAATCAATTCTTCAGAGCTCTGAATGCTCAACCCAACATACTAGTGATTCCTAGGAAAGCTTTCCATTCAAAGAAATGTCTTCTTCTGGGAAGGCTGCATTGTAGCCCTTTACATATTTCCATTGGGGTAAGGGCAGAATGGCAAGACATGATCTCACAGAGAAGATTTTGGCATGAAAATAGGTTTTCCTTTTCTGAGTTCATGGCTCAACCCAAGAAGGAACAAGTTATAAACAATATTTTTCACAATATAACATATCCAGCATCACATCCACCGTAAAATCAATCAATGGAATTTACTGAACACTTCCTGTGTGCAGAGCACTGTACTGTTTAAATTTATACAGCTTCCCCAAGGTAGATGTTCATTCAAGATAAGGAGCTCAAACCTTGGTGTTATCCTTGACTACTCTCTCAAATTCAACCCACATATTCGATCCATCACCAAATTCTGTCAGTCCCACCTTCACAATATAGCTAAAATCCGCCCTCAATCTCCTGTCTCGCTGCTGATCCCAGGCCCACATCCTGCCTCTGGCATGGAGTGCCCTCTCTTCTCAAAGCTGCCAGACAACTACTCTCCCCCTTTTCAAAGCCTCACTAAAGGCACATCTCCTTCAAGAGGCCTTCTCAGACTACACCCCACTTTTCCTCATCTCCCACTCCCTTCTTCATTACCCTGACTTGCTCCCTTTGCTCTCCCAGCCCCTGAGCACTTATGTATATATCTGTAACTTTATTTATTTGTATTGATGTCTATCTCCCCCCTCCCCACTACCCCACCTCCAGAAGGTGAGCTCCTTGTGGGCAGGGATCATCACTCTTTATTGTTGTACTGTACTTTCCCAAGCACTTAGTACAGTGCTTTGCACACAGTAAGCACTTAATAAATACAATTGAATGAATGAATGAATGAATTCCACTAATAACTGTTTAACATTTGAATCTGATTATCTCCCCCATTAGATTGTAAGTTTATGGAGGGCAGGGGTAATAATAATAATTATAATGTTATTTATTTAGCACTTACTATGTGCCAATCACTGTTCTAAGCTCTGGGGTAGATACAAGGTAATTAGGTTGTCCCACGTGGGGCTTACAGTCTTAATTCCCATTTTACAGATGAGGTAACTGAGGCACAGAGAAGTGAAGTGACTTGCTCAAAGTCACACAGCTGATCACATCCTTTGCTTCTATTGCATGTTTCCCAAGCACCCAATACAGTGCTCCCCACACAGGAGATACTTAATAAACGTGGATGTTGCTGTCTATGTTTAAAGCAAACCCAGCTGGAAATATTCCATCGACTCTGCTACACCGCTTGGTGTCAATGTCATTTGGATTGTTGGGAATGCGGGAATGGGAATCAACTGATGACCAGGGTGTACTGATATTTAGAACACCGGGAAGGCTATGGGAGTTTGGTTCAACACTGGCCCTAGCAGGAGTGGTGAGGAGCCTGAGAACGATTCTCTTCCAGCACCATTGTATATAGTTTTTGTCATTTTAGTGTTATCATTTTTGCTGAATTTACCTCCCCTATCCTTCACCTTTAGGGGGTGAGTCCCTTGTGGACCCAGGGTTATATCTGAATCAATATCTTTGTACCTTTGCCCAGCACTTTGTGTATATGTATGTGTGCATGCATATGTTTGTTTATATGTATGTGTGTGATAAGGAAAATATTACCCCCATTAGTAGCAGAGCTGAACTTAGAAGCCAAGTTCTCTGACTTCCAGGCCTGTGGTGTTTTCATCAGGCAAGCTGATCATCGTGAGCTTTTTCAATGCCCAGTTGGGTATTGATGCTGGAACATGGAAAAAAAAATCATTGATTCTCATGGGATTGGAAAGCAATGGCTTACCTCGCCTCATAGAATGTGCCATTCATCAGCTCGTAATCACAAAACTATCTTCTGCTTCCTAAATTAAAGAGAAGTTCAAGACAACGGTATCTCATAGATGATTGTCCATCAGAGGGACTTGAAAGTTGCATGGATCACTACAGCCCTGAGAATTGTTCAATACTGGGCTATTGGCTCATGGATTCTAAACTTGAATGATGAACACAACCAATGAACTGAAACGTACCTTCCAAATCATCAAGAGGGCAAAATAGCAAGGTCCTAGAGAACAAAGACACTTACAATGCACTCTTTGACACATCGATGTGTGCAGAGCACTGTACTGAGAGCTTACTGTGTGCAGAACACTGTACTAAGCACTTGGAAAGTACAATTTGGCAACAGATAGAGACAGTCCCTATCCAACAACGAGCTCACAGTTTAGAAGGGGGAAAGGCATGGAGAGGAGATACCACCAAAACTGCTGTGATGAAAACAATTCAGCAATTAAAAAAATTCTATGCTGCAAAGCAAGAAATGCATTAATGACACCTTAGAGTTCCTCATGATCAGAATAAATTAAAGTACTGCAATGAAATGGTCAGTACCTTCCGATCAAACTAAGAAAAATGTGTAATTAATTTTTTAAGGGTACTTATTAAATGCTTACTATGTACCAGGTACTGGCTAAGCACTGGGTTAGATACAAGATGAGCAAGTTGGACTCAATCCCTGCCCCACATGGGTCTCACAGACTAAGTCAGGGGAACAAAGCTAAAGAGATCCAGGGATACACTGACCACCAACAAGAAGCAGTGTGGCCTAGTGGAAAGAACAATGGCCTGGGAGTCAGAGGACTTGGGTTCTAATCCTGACTCCACCACTTGTTTGCTCTGTGATCTTGGGCAAGTCACTTCACTTCCCTGTGCCTCAGTTTCCTCATCTGTAAAATGGAGAACCAATGCCTGTTCTCCCTCCTATTTAAACTGTGAGCCCCATGTGGGACAGGGACTGTGTACAACCTGATTATCTTGTATCTACCCCAACTTAGTATAGTGCTCGGCACATAGTAAGTACTTAACAAGTACCAGTTAAAAAAAAAGGACTTTTACTTGTGAGACAGGGTCTGTGCCCAATCTGATTATCTTGTTTCTTCCCTAGTGTTTAGTAAAGGGCTTGACACACAGTAAACACTTTACAAATACCACAATTATTATTACCAAAGAGGTCCAATAGCCCTATACCCCCTACCATGATACTGCTGAAAAATTGAGATAGGGCTCTTCTTCATCACAGACAAAGACGGAACCTTCTTCAATTAAGGAATAGGCTTTTCAAAGCATTGAAAACAGACCCAAATGTAAAGCCATGACCTTGGCTTCACAGTCACTTGCATGAAAGTGAAAAAGGCCTTGAATCCTGCAGAAATCTACAAGCAAGAAGGGAGCCTAATCTTCAGATTTCTATATAAACATTTCCTCAACATATAGAACACTGAGGAAATGCCACAAACTGCGAAGATGATGCCCTAATCATCTCCTTCAAGAAGAAAGGTGAGAAGTTGTCTGTGGAAATGTCCTGGGCATATCCCTAATCTGTGCATAGAAAGATTACCTGGCCTAGGGAAGAAGCTGCTGTGATAATTGGATCCCCTGAGTTATTTCTTGTGACAGTAAAGAGATGGAAGCTAGTCAGGTGACCAGCACAGAACTAGCAAATATATTTATTTGGCATGCAGACAAGAGAAAAATGAAGAGGTGTTGAATTTGACTGCGCATTAACAAATACACCACACACTCACACACATACACTAATATAACATCGATAGTCGCAGCACAACTTCTCCAAGCTGCTCCTGCCATTTGACATAAAGGGAAATGATGGCTGGTATATTTAGCAGGGACCCGTCCATGACTATTGATCACAGAATAATTTATACCACAGTCCATGAGTGATTCATGCTATTAAAAGTGATGCACACACACACACACACACACACACACACACACAGTTGTGATGTTAACCTCTAAAAGTTAGAAAAATAATCAGTTAAACGTTTCATACGGGGTATTCCGAAACAGAGTCAGTGGAGCAGAATTATTGGTTAAGGGATGGAGGTTGTTTTTCAAGCCCTGCCTTTGTCTTCCTTTGACATGTGAGTGGGTTACAACTTCTTCTGTACTTCACTCTGTCCACCGAAAAGCATGTCCTAGTGGAAAGAACATGGGCTGGGGCAGAGACTTGGGAACTAATTGCAGCTCTGCCAATCAGCTGCTTTGTGACCTTGGGCAAGTTGCTTAGTTTCTATAAGCTTCAGTTTCCTCAACTGTAAAATGGGGATTCAATACCTGTTCTCCCTCATAGTTGGACTGGGAGCCCCATGTGGGACAGGGACTGCGTCCAACCTGATTAACTTGTATCTTCCCCAGAACTTAGAACAGTGCTTGACAAATAGTAAATGCTTAACAAATACAATAATAATACTAATAATTAGAATGTTAAAAGGACTATATATGAGGTAATATCTTATTTTTATGTCAATGAGGCTCTAAGAAGTGAGTTCATCAAATTTTGATTTAGTTCATCAACCAAAATTAACACTCTCAGATAGTCTCTTCTGTGTATCTGTTTGTTTGTTTGTTTGATGTCACCCACCTTCTGCTTCCTGCTACTATGTTTGCTATTTACACTTAGGATTGAGGAGGTAGCCCACTCATCATCTTTGACTTTTCACCGAGAATACTAATGTAGTTGTCAAACACTGGAAATGGTACGTGCAGTATTATTCAAAAAGCAGATGTCCATAAAACAATAAAAATACTACACTGGGATCAAATTTGATATTCCTCTCTGCCACAGAAGGAGGCTTGGGAGTAAAAAAGAAACAGTTTCTCCCGCCATCCATTCTGACACCCTAAGTTTTCCCCTGAATGGCCCATATGTATCTTGCTGCTGGGATACATATAATAATAATGATCAGCAATAATAATCTCAGCCCTGTACAATTCTTATCAGTATGATTTGCTTTGCTTAAGAATCTGAAGAAAACGCAAAACGCTTCTAGTATGTGCCAACCGATTGAAATCTAGAGATTTTTCTGCAACCTAGGGATGATTTCCTTCAGGGTAGCCTTCCGACCTTTAGCCTGATGAGGTGCAGGGAAAACTTCAACACTCCCTCCCGTTCTGAACGTCTTCACGTTATGATGTACACATCCACAACATTCTATATGCCATCACCACATTAAGCTGCGTGTGCATGCTGTGTAAAGCAATGATGTTATTTGGAAGTTCATTCAAACCTCCAAATCTAGAAAGCATCTCTCTGGGGGCACCCCGATCCATTTCTATTGCTCCAGAGTGGTTGTGTTTGCCCTCCAGGTGCCACTTCTGCCTTAAGCTGGACAATAAAACATTTTTAACCACTGTTGCACCATGCGACCACCCCTGCTCCATATGACATATGGTGGTGGCCCCCCTCACACCCTGTCTGAAGGTGGCCCTGGTGCATAGTATAATGTGTGGCATTCAGAAGGTGGCACTTATCTGGGGTTTTCAATCAAGCAGTCCTTGTTTCGCCCGGCAAGGATAGGCAGAAAGATTGAAAATGGATTTGAAACATCTAGTAGAGAGGCAACATGACCTAATGGGTCTGGTCCCAGCTCTGCAACCGATGCTCTGTGTGACCTTGGACAGGTCATTTAATTTCTCTGGGCCTTGGTCTCCTCATATGTAAATTGGGGAGCCCTATGTGGGTCAAGGACTGCACCTGAGCTCATAACCTTGTAATTACTCTAGTGCTTAGTACACAGTAAGCACACAATATATGCCGTAATTACGAGAAGAGTGTCATTCCAATATGGTATCAGATTGAACCCGTTGTTGGGTAGGGACCGTCTCTATATGTTGCTGACTTGTACTTCCCAAGCGCTTAGTACAGTGCTCTGCACACAGTATGTGCTCAATAAATATGACTGACTGACAATGAATGAATGGATTGAAGGTGTAGAGTTGAACTGTAACTTTCGACTTTCTACATGGCACTGAGATTTAGAGGCACATCTGACTTCTAGAGAAACTCTACCAACACCACCTGGTTTATACTGAGAATCAGGTGACAGGACAGATCTCAAACCCATAACATTCTGGAATAAGGACAGGCCGTCCACAGCAGGGCAATGCTTGTGACATGGTAATTTCACTGCGGGATAATATAAGGAGAATAAGGAGAACAGTAGCACTCCCAAGTTGCTGCTGTAGCATAAATTAGAATGGGTTAATTGTTGGAAAAGTGGGTAGATGAAACACTTCAAAGACACAGGGAAGTAGAACCTCAAATAATGTGGTAGAGAAGTGGAGAGCTGTGAGACAGTGGTAAAAGACAGATCTAGAAATGAGGTCAAAACCTTCAATAATAATAATAATTATTATGGCATTTGTTAAGCGCTTACTATGTGCCAAGCACTGTTCTAGGTAATCAGGTTGTCCCATGTGGGGCTCACAGTCTTCATCCCACAGTCTTAATCAAGCAAAAACTCCTCACTCTCGGCTTTAAGGCTCTCCATCACCTCAACCCCTCCCACCTCACCTCCCTTCTCTCCTTCTACAGCTCATCCCGCACCCTCCACTCCTCTGCCGCTCACCTCCTCACTGTACCTCGCCTGTCCCAACATCGATCCCGGCCCACATCCTTCCCCTGGCCTGGAATGCCCTCCCTCCAAACATCTGCCAAGCTAGCTCTCTTCCTCCCTTCAAAGCCCCACTGAGAGCTCACCTGCTCCAGGAGGCCTTCCCAGACTGAGCCCCCTTTTTCCTCTCCTCCTCCCCATCCCCCCAACCCTACCTCCTTCCCCTCCCCACAGCAGTTGTATATATTTGTACAGATTTATTACTCTGTTTATTTTACTTGTACATATTTACTATTCTATTTATTTTAATGATGTGCGTATAGTTTTAATTCTACTTGTTCTGATGATTTTGACACCTGTCCACATGTTTTGTTTTGTTGTCTGTCTCCCCCTTCTAGACTGTGATCCCGTTGTTGGGTAGGGACCGTCTCTATATATTGCTGATTTGTACTTCCCAAGCACTTAGTACAGTGCTCAATAAATACGATTGAATGAAGGAATCCCATTTTACAGATGAGGTAACTGAGGCACAGAGAAGTTAAGTGGCTTGCCCAAGGTCACAAAACAGAGAAGTGGTAGAGCTGGGATTAGAACCCGTGTCCTCTGACTCCCAAGTCCATGCTCTTTCCACTAAATCATGCTGCTTCAAAGAGAGGCTTCAGGAAGATCAAACCCAAAGCCGTATAAACAAGACTCATGCTAGGCACTGAGCATGGGAAATGCACCCGTGCAGCATGGAGCAATTTTCATGTGTCCACGAGAGGAAGGGACTCTCAGACAAACACGATCTTAATCGATCTTCTCGGCAAAATTCATGCACAATTATTCTTGCCCACCTTCAAAGCTTTATTGAAGGCACACCTCCTCCAAAAGGCCTTCCCTGACTAAACCCTTCTTTCCTCTTCTCCCACTCCCTCTACATCACCCTGACGCTCCTTTTATTCATCCCCCTTCCCAACCTCACAGCATTTATGTACATATCTGTAACATTTATTTACATTAAATGGCTGTTCCACCTTCTGGACTGTAAGCTCACTGTGGTCAGGGAATAGGTCTGTTATACTGTACTCTCCCGAGCACTTAGTACAGTGCTCTGCACACAGTAAGCACTCAATAAATACCATTGATTGATTGATTTGAACCAGAAAGGCAATGATTCATATCGAGAAGTGAAAGCTGTATTTCAAGTTTGAAGATGCTGCTTCTGGATAAGAGATTTTTTTAATCTATATCCTGTTATTTTTGTTGGAATGTTCCAATAAAGAAACATTTAAAATCATCATGTAGTCCTTAGCAGAAAAATTATATCACGTAACACATTGAGGTTTTTCGATCTTTCAAAATGTTAATTCATTGGCATTTGGACTCTATCATTCCACCTACCAGCCCTTCCTAGCATGGCCTGGTGGAAAGAGCATGGGAATGGGAGTCAAGAGACCTGGGTTCTAATCTTGACCCCGACACTTGTCTGCTGTTTGACCTTGGGTGCATCACTTAACTTCTCTGTGTTTTGGTTTTCCCATCTGTAAAATAAGTCAAAACCTGTTCTCCCTCTATCTTAGACTGTCAACTCTGTGTGGGACAGAAACTGTGTCCAATCTAATTATCATGACACATAGTAAAGATTTAACAAATATTATTATTATTATTATCATTATTACTTTTATCCCTTATACCTCACTGCTCCTCACCCCCTTGCTCATGGTTTTCCCAAATCATATCATTATGGACCCATATTTCTCCAAAATCTCCTCTTCTGGCTTTGTTTCTGGGTGTTTTTTTTACCTCCACTGTTGAAACATTCATTCCTATATATTCATTCATTCAATCATATTTATTGAGCGCTTACTGTGTGCAGAGCACTGTACTAAGTGCTTAGATAACTGAGGCACAGAGAAGTGAAGTGACTTGCCCAAAGTCACACAGCTGACAATTGACAGAGCCGGGATTTGAACCCATGACCTCTGTCTCCCAAGCCCGGGCTCTTTCCACTGAGCCATGCTGCTTCTCTATATATCTCTTAATTACCTTCACTCCTCTCCTCTAAAGTGTTCCTGCTTCTACTAAGTCTCTCTTTTAGTCCAATTCAAATGCTCCTGTTGGAGCCCATTTCCTTTTACCATTCTCAATCAATCTCTTCCCTCTCATCTCCCTTTCTCTGCTTCTCTTTCTCATTCCCACCTTCAGTGATCACTGCTGGATGGATGCACTCTCTAGCTTTACTGGAAATGACACAAATAATCACCCCAGTGTGTTTGGCTATTATCAATTATTTTCCATACTTAATCCACCCTCTGTTTTACCCACTCCCTGTTCCCACTTGACTTTTGTCCCATTGACCCCACCTCCCCGCTCACTTTCAAATCCTGTTTTTTAAAAAGACAAATCCAGGTCTTGCCTACCCTGCTGCCAAACCTGAGATCACTAGGAGAAGCAGCATGGCTTAATGGAAAGAGCAGTGACTTTGGGAGTCAGAGGACATAGGTTCTAATCCCCACTCTGCCACTTGTCTGCTGTATGACCCTGGCCAAGCTGTTTAACTTCTCTGTGCCTCAGTTACCTCATCTGTAAAATTTGGATTTAGACTGTGAGCCCCACATGGGACAACCTGATTACCTTGTATCTATCCCAGAGCTGAGAACAGTGCTTGGCACATAGTAAGCATTTAATAAATACCATCATTATTATTATTATGAATGTGCCTTGCCTGCCTTTTTTATAACTTGCCCTGCCTTCTCTGTGCCATTCCTGTCACACTAGCCTTGACCCAGACCTGTACCACTTCCCAAAGATGGGAATGGAACAAAGTTATTAGAGATAAGCTGGCCACATCCTTCTTTCCCCTTGATTCCTGTCCCTGGAAGGTATGGTGAGGACCAGTGTGTCAGAGAAAGAGGCAGAACAGAGGAGGAGGGACAAAGAAGATGAGGCAGACATAACATTGCCTGATCTTAAAATATAAATATAAATATCTATAAAAATTTTATAAAAATATAAATATCTATACTTCATGCTGCTGCCCGGATCATTTTTGTGCAGAAACGCTCTGGGCATGTTGTGCCTCTCCTCAAAAATCTCCAGTGGCTACCAATCAACCTACGCATCAGGCAAAAACTTCTCACTCTCAGATTCAAGGCTCTCCATCACCTCGCCCCCTCCTACCTCACCTCCCTTCTTTCCTTCTACAGCCCAGCCCACACCCTCCACTCCTCTGCCGCTAACCTCCTCACTGTGCCTCGTTCTTGCCTGTCCCGCCATCAACCCCCAGCCCACATCCTCCCCCTGGCCTGGAATGCCCTCCCTCATCACATCCACCAAGCTAGCTTTCTTCCTCCCTTCAAAGCCCTACTGAGAGCTCACCTCCTCCAGGAGGCCTTCCCCGACTGAGCCCCCTCCTTCCTCTCCCCCTCCTCCCCCTCCCCATCCCCCCTGCCCTACCTCCTTCCCCTCCCCACAGCACCTGTACACCTGTACACCTGTCTGTACAGATTTATTACTCTATTTATTTTACTTGTACATATTTACTATTCTATTTATTTTATTTTGTTAATATGTGTTGTTTTGTTGTCTGTCTCCCCCTTCTAGACTGTGAGCCCACTATTGGGTAGGGGCCATCTCTATATGTTACCAACTTGTGCTTCCCAAGCACTTAGTACAGTGCTCTGCACACAGTAAGTGCTCAATAAATACGATTGAATGAATGAATGAATGAATAAATGTGATTGCTTTATGAACAAAAACCAATGTTACTGTGATAATTGTTAAGCTTCTATTATGTGCCAAACAATGCACTGGGGTAAATACAAGATAATGAGATGGGACAGTCCCTGCCTAATGTGGGACTCATGGTTTAAGGGGGAGGGAGAACAGGTATTGAATCCCCATTTTACAGATGAGGAAACTGAGGTGCTGAGTTCAGTGACTTACCTAGGGTCACAGCAGATGAGAAGCAGCATGACTTACTGGATAGAGTACAAGCCTGGGAGTCAGGAGGTCACACGTGCTAAACTCGGTTCACCACTTTTCTGCTGTGTGACCTTGGGCAAGTCACTTCACTTTTCTGGGCCTCAGTTATCTCATCTGTAAAATGGGGGTTGAGACTGTGAGCCCCCACATGGGACAAGGACTGTGTCCAATTCGATACGCTTGTATCCACCCCAGCACTTAATACAGTGCCTGGCACATAGTAAGCACTTAGCAAATATTATTGTTATTATTATTAGATGAGTAGCAGAGCCGGTATTAGAGCACAGGTTCTTTTACTCTCAGACCAATGCTCTTTCCACTAGGCCACACTGCTACCAGTAGCTCAGAAGAATTAAATCAATCAGTCAATCAGTGGTATTTATTGAGACCCTCCTGTGGGTAGAGTGCTAATTACATGGGAGAATAAAATACAACAGTTGGTAGAGAAGTACACTCAGTTCTACCATAACACATGTTTTCTCAGTGGCTTTTGGCTAGAAAACTGTTAGGGAATTAGGGAGCCTTTATCCAGCAACAGGTTGGAGCTCAGCATGCTGCTTTATTGTGTCTTGCATGTGTACATTTTCATAGTATCAGAACAGGTGAGTGTTTCAGGGTGAGTTTTCCTTAATGGGAGGCTTTGTGAGATCACAACCCCTTTGTTATACGGTAATTGGTTGTACGGATTTTGATCTCTAAATCTAAAGCGAAAAGTTGGTCCTATATGTTTTGTCTTCATTACAAGAAGAACGAGTAGGAGATCATGGCCTACAAGGGGAATCAGTCTGCTTTTGAATGCAAATGTTTCATTCAATCGTATTTATTGAGCACTTACTGTGTGCAGAGTTTGCCATTCTTAGTAGATTTCCCTTAGCAAGGGAAGCAGCATGGGCTTGGGAGTAGGAAGGACCTGGGTTCTAGTCTCGCCTCTGCCACTTGTCTGCTGTGTGACCTTGGGCAAGTCACTTAACTTCTCTGTGCCTCAGTTACCTCATATGTAAAATGGGGATTAAGACTGTGAGCCCCATGTGCCCCATGTGTCCAATCTGATTAGCTAGTATCTACCCCAGCATTTAAACCAGTGCCTGGTACATAGTAAGTGCTTAACAAATAGCATGGAAAAAAATTCAAAAGACTTTTAAGGGAAAAAGATGCAAAAAGCAAGCAGATGTAAAGATTATGACCAAACGTTTTCCTTAAAATGAAATTTGTTCTAATTGCACTATCCTCAGATACAGTCATGTCTTTTCAGTCATTATGCTAGAGTCCCCTGCACTCAAAAGCAGGTGGAGAAAATTGATGTCTTCATAGTTGCTGCCTCATAATTTATTCTCAAGAATGCCACCAATTTTAGCCCAAGTGACTCATTCATATAACTAGGTACTGAGAGAGAGAGAGAGAGAGAGAGAGAGAGAGAGAGAGAGAGAGAGAAAAAGCTTTCCCATTGCCTCTTTAACTCTTAAACTGACAATGTATGTAGACTTCAATCAATGGCATTTATTGAGCACTTACTATGTGCAGAGCACTGTACTAAACTCTTGGGAGAGTACAATAAATTGGAGTTGGTAGACATGATCCCTGACCGCAAGGAGCTTACAGGTTTAGCCTTAGGCCCTCATCCTTACCCTCCCTTAGTAATGTCTCAATTATGTTAATCCACCAATTGAGCTTCCAGGCCCGGGTTCATGTGGTAGAGAGGTTTTTTATCTGTTATTATTGGGAACTGCCCATCACCACTGCTCTCAAAAGAAAATAGTAACTGCATCATATGCCACCAGCTCAAATATCCACTAGGGTAACCAAACCAGTTTTATGAGCAACGATGGAAATACATATAATCTGTATATAGTGTCCTTGGTATCAAAGATGATACCATTCATTCAATCGTATTTATTGAGCACTTACTGTGTGCAGAGCACTGTACTAAGCGCTTGTTACCACTAACCATTAAGGTTACCGGTGGGTCTGAGAGTGTCTAGAAATTTACCAGTGGGTGCAAAAGCTAAATAAACACGAAGGAAAATTCATCAGTGACAAATAAATAGATAAATATGTAAGAAGGAGTTGATGAGGGGATGACAAAACCAGGTAAGGTGGGGGGATTAATCAGGGAGCTGCCTCATGGAAGAGGTGACTTTTTAGGAAGATTTTGAAGGAAGGGAGGGACTTGCTTGGTGAAACGGAGGGCGAAAGCACTCCAGAAAGTGGAAAGGGCATGAGAAATGAGATTTGACAGTGGAGGATGGTTAGGAAGTCTGCATGGGAAGGGCTAAGATCATAATGTGGAAGGAAGTGGGAGAAGGGATCAGAGAGATATGGACTGGGATGATGAAAACCTTGAAACCAAGTGAGTACTTTTTGTTTTTTGCAGGAAGTAATTTAGAACCATGGAGCTTTTTGAGCAGAGAAATGATGTATCCTGATTGGCATTTTAGAAAGATAATGCAGGCAGCTGGTGGAGAGACTTGAAGCTAATGATTTGGAATTTTTGTTTTATGCAAGACAAGGTTTCCAAATGGTTTTTTCAGAAAAGAAGATATGTGCATCTGTCGGTGGGACAGACTGAAGAGGGAAGAGGTTGGAGGCAGGGAGGCCAGTGAGGAGGCTATTAAAGTAGTCCAGCTGAGAGGTGATAAGGAGTTGAACCAGAGTGGTGGTTGTAAGGTTCAAGAGGAAGTGCTATGCACACAGTAAGCACTTAATAAATATCATTGATGATTATGATGATGATCTGTGAAATACTATATAGAGAGAATGGCAGAACCTAGAAAGACAGAACATTTCCTAATTTAGAAATGTGAAATAAATGGATAATAATGATAATTGTGGTATTTGCTAAGCACTTATTATGTGCCAGACACTGTACTAAGCGCTAGGGTGGATACAAGCAAATCGGGTTGGACACGATCCCTGTTCCATGTGGGGCTCACAGTCTCAATCCCCATTTTACAGATGAGGTAACTGGAGCACAGAGCAGTGACATGATTTGCCCAAGGTCACACAGCTGACAAGTGGTGGAGCCAAGATTAGAACCCACGACCACTTGATTCCCAGGCCTGTGTTCTATCCACTGTGCCTCTATCCACTATTTCTCTAATGCTTTTGAATCTCTCTCCTCACCATGACCAAGTGTCCTATAAACTGGCAGTAGCAGTAGTAGCAGCAGGAGTAATAGTATTTACTAAGCATTTACTGTATGCAGAGCCCTGTACTAAAAACTGGGAAAGAATATACAGGTGTGAATTAGATATGGCCCCTGTGGAAAGAGGAGTTAAAGAGACCAAGGTTTGAGTTTTGTGATGGAAGTCTTAGAAACGGCTTCGGATGAGAAAGGCCCCGAGACTCTGATGGCTGGCATGATGGTTCCTACGCATCTGCAGGCACCTTTCTGGCTTTTGGTGTAAAGGAAACCCTAGGGGGCCTGGCAGCAGGAATGATCTGAATCCCAGGCCAAACACATAGAACTTCGGGTCCCCAGCCTGAAGGTCAGAAGACATACCAAATCGTAGAGCAAGTGATGGAGGTCAGGGCTGGAGATGTAGATTTGCGAATTTTCCACACTGACATGGTGGTTGAAACCATGCGAGCTGACGAGTTGCTGAGGAAGTGAGTTTAAAGTGGGAGGAATAGAGGCCCCAAGTGAACCTTGAAGGGCACCCACTTTTAAAGGCTGAGGTGAGGAACAGGGGCCAGTAAAGAAAATGGAAAAGGAACGGTCAGAGAGAATAGGTAGGAAGAGAACCAGGCTGGATAGAGTATCTAGGAGGAGAGGGTGATCGATCAGTCAATCAATGGTATTGAGCACTTACTACGTGCAGAGCACTGTTCTATGTGCTTGGGAGAGTACAATACAACAAAATGAGCAGACATGATCCCTGCCCATAACGAGCTTACAGTCTAGAGTGACCATATTGAAAAAGGAAGAAACGTTGAGGAGAATTAGGACAGGGATGAGGCCATTAGTTTCGATCAGAAATTTTGGTGAGAATGCCCTCAGTATTCATTCATTCAATCAATCATATTATTAAGTGCTCACCATGTTCAGAGCACTGTATTAAGTGCTTGGGAGAGTACGATATAAAAACAGACACATTCCCTGCCCCCAATGAGCTTACAGTCTACAGGGGGAGACAGACATTTATATAAATAAATAAATTATGTAATAGATATGTACAGAAGTGTTGTGGTGTTGTGGGGGATGAATAAGGGGAGCAAGTCAGGATGACACAGAAGCAAGTGCGAGGAGAGGACAGGAGGTCAGGGAAGGCCTTTTGGAAGAGATGTGCCTTCAATAAGGCTTTAGAGTGGGGAGAGTAATTGTCTGTTAGATTTGAGGGGGGAGGGCATTCCAGGCCAAAGGCAGGATGTGGGCAAGGGTTTGGCAGCAAGATAGATGAGAATGAGGTACAGTGAGAAAGTTGGCATTAGAGGAGCAAAGCATGCAGGCTGAGTTGTAGTAGGAGAGTAGCTAGGTGAGGTAGGAGGGGACAAGGTGATTGAGTGCTTTAAAGCCAATGGTGAGGAGTTTTTGTTTGATGTGGAGGTGGATGGGCAACCACTGGAGGTTCTTGAGGAGTGAGGGAACATGTCTGAACATTTTTGTAGAAAAATGATCCGGGCAGCAGAGTGAAGTATGGAATGGAGTGGGGTGAGACAGGAGGCTGGGAGGTCAGGAAGGAGGCTGATACAGTAATCAAGGCGGGATAGGATAAGTGATTGTATTAATGCAGTAGCAGTTTGGATGGAGAGGAAAAGGTGGATTTTAGTGATGGTGGAACTGACAAAATTAGTGACGGATTGAATATGTGGGTTGAATAAAGGAAAAGAATCAAGGATAACACCAAGATTACAGGCTTGTGAGACAGAAGGATGGTGTTGTCATCTACAGTGATGGAAAGTCACAGGGAGAATAGAGTTTGGGTGGGGAGATAAGGAGTTCTGTTTAGGACATGATAAACTCGAGGACATCCAAGTAGAGATGTCTTGAAGGCAGGGGGAAATGCGAGACTGCAGAGAGGGAGAGAGATCAGGGCTGGAGATAATAATAATAATAATAATAATAACAATAATGGCATTTATTAAGCACTTACTATGTACAAAGCACTGTTCTAAGTGCGGGGGGGGGGGGGGTTACAAGGTGATCAGGTTGTCCCTCGGGGGGCTCACAGTCTTAATCCCCATTTTACAGATGAGGGAACTGAGGCCCAGAGAAGTTAAGTGACTTGCCCAAAGTCACACAGCTGACAATTGGCAGAGCCGGAATTTGAACCCATGACCTCTGACTCCAAAGCTCTTTCCACTGAGCCACGCTGCTTGTCATGTGGAGATGTGGAGGGTTCCCCCTTCACTGGGGCTCTGCGCTCCAAGTGATGGCTTCTCCCTCACTTTCCTGCCATTGCCAGGCTCTCAAGAGAACAGAATACACAGCAGTATAATTCCCCCAACTGTTACAAAGTTGGGAAGGTTGGTACTGTTGGATCCAGAAGAGCCCAAGGACTATTCACTCCTGTAGTAATGAACTGCTTTTTTTGTTTGTTGTTGTTATTGAATTATTGTCCTGGCTGACTATAGCATATTATTTATTCATATTAATTTATTCATTTCTTAGAGTGCCTGTCATTTCCCCTCACCACATACACACACACCTAGAGCCTTTCCTCTGGATTTAGTACAGTGTTTTGCACAAATAATAATACCAATAATAATGAGGGCAAATTCCAGATTGTAGGGCATCTTAAGATTTGGAAGAGAGGCAAATTCAGCCCGCTGAAGGACTTTAGACGAGAAATGGAGATTACTGTGAGGAACTTCAGGATAGGGGACATTGTGCATGTTTGAAGGAGAGGGAAGGAGTTAAAAAAGAGAGAGCATTGTTGATAAACAGTAAGAGATGGGAGCAGGGCAGAAGCAATCATTTTAATAGGTGAGGGAAGATGGAGTCCAAGACACAGGTCTTGTATTAGGCCATTGAGTCATCTCCAACCTGTAATGACACCATGGACATATCTCTCCCAGAATGCCCCATCTCCACCTGCAATTGTTCTGGTAGCAGATCCACAGTTTTCTTGGTAAAAATACGGAAGTGGTTTACCATTGCCTCCTTTTGCTAGGCAGCAGCGGCATGGGAGAGAGTCGAGGGGAGAGAGTCGAGGGGAGAGACTCAAGACACAGGTAGGGGAGTAATATTTCCAAAGTAGGTGGAAGAGCTCTCCCTGGTAATTAGCTACTTCAATCACATGTGGAATACTGCCACTTGGGATACTTGGTTTACTGTGTTGCAATACAGTCATATTTTCTGAAGAACACAAATTGCAATGGAAAAAAGTATTTGCATAGGTCCATTAATCTGAATTTTTCATATTTTAATTTTTGTTCCTGGGGAAGAACAATCCTAAAAGCACGTATGTATATACATACCTCTCCATCTGTAATTTATTTTAATGTCCGTCTCCCCCTAATTTATTTTAGAGTCTGTCTCCCCCTATAGTCTGTAAGCTCCTTGTGGGCAAGGAACTTGTCTACCAACTCTATTTTATAATAATAATTATGGCATTTATTAGGTGCTTAATAAATGCCATTATTATTATTATTATTATTATTATTATTATTTAAATTAATCAGGCCAGACACAGCCCCTGTCCTGCCTGGGGCTCACAGTCTATGTAGGAGGGAGTGGGTTTTAATCCCCATGTTACAGAAGAGGGAACTGAGGCACAAAAAAGTTTAGTGACTTGCCCAAGGTCACACAGCCCACACATTCTCTGACTCCCAGGGCTATGCTATTTCTACTAGGCCATGCTGCTTTTCTACTTTCTCAAATGCTTAATACAGTGTTCTGCACACAGTAAGCACTCGTTCATTACAATACCATTAATAGCCCTTAGTACAGTGCTCTGCACATAGTAAGTGCCCAATAAATAGGATTGATTGATTGATTGATTGATTAATATAAATTGATAGAAACTTGTCGCCCCTTCCCAAATTTGGGAAATTCACTATTTCTCACCGATAGACTAGTCTGGAGACGTCTCCCCCCTCCCCCCTGAAAATAAAGTGTGGTAGTTCAAAATTGCCATCGCATATGGAGGATGAAGTGCTGTACTGAGGATCAGTGGGTATTCTTTGCATAGGAAAAAAGTCCAGAATCTGACCATGTCCAGACTCGGAAAGAAACAATTTTCATAAACAGTTGAGGGAAAGGAAAATGCAATGTTGCTCATTAAAAATGAATTTAAATGCTGAGAGGGTAGATATATCTTTTTATATTTCCTGCAGTTCACTTGAACAGAATGCAACTGTAATAAAATTAGTATTTTCTCTTCCAGAAGATTTTTTATTTTTCTCATGGTAGACTAAAAACAATTCTATTTTGTAGGAAGCAGTATATTTGATTCTTCCCGTATGTAAAGGTGGATCTCCCAACACCATTTGCACATCAATGGTACTATATAAGTAATAATTTTCATCATTTTTATCATATACAAATAAATAAAGGTTAGGTATTCCCATGACTGCATAGAATATGGTCCTTTGTAAATAATATTAACCAATCCCTCTGCTAGAAATATCAATTAACAGCGTTTTCCCAATATTAAAATAGTACAATCATCCTCTTACTGGATTAAAAACATCTTTTTATGATATGATTTTCTTTGATACTCAAAATAATGAACATAGAAGACTTGTCAAAAGGTCATCAAACAACAAGGAAATTTAAAATAACTTAAGAATCATGAGGCCAATTTTTTGTCATGAATAATTGACATCTTTGTATCCTCTAGCCCATGATCCAGAAGGTGGATTGCCAACCCACAGCATCACTTCCAGTTAAGAGCCATGGCTTCAAAGAGCTGTATCACCCTCAGCATCCAGATTTGCTGAAGATACACATTGATGTTCCTTTATTAATAAGCATGAAGAAAACATCCTTGGAAGTCACATAAAGGAAAGTGCCTTAGAATACTCTAAATTCAGACAAGAACATTTTTCAGAGTTAAGCTACACTATGATGCTGATAAATATGCCTGCTTTCAGAAAAGTTATGTTCCTTTTATATTGATGTAAAAGGAGTATTTTACACTGATGCAACGCCTTTCATCCAAGATGGGTAAGGTATATTTAAAAACTCTCTGTTTGCCATTGGTGTGGGTGAGATGGCAGGATAGGTTGTTATAACGAGAAAGAGATATTTAAGAATTGGCGAGGTTAGAAATGGTACGGTAACTAGTGTTGTGATACAGATGTGTCCATGTTGGTACGCAGGTGAGGCGGGATAGAGCAGGAAATCTGTACAGTGGAGGAGTGAGAGGAAGTGGGGGATGGGGGAGGTCATTGGGAACATACTTGTGACTGTTGAAGCCCCTGTATTGTAACCCCATCCCGCAGAGGACAGTTTGATTTCCTGAACTTATCACTGTGGGGGCCACTGACCACCTGCCATTGCTCTAGGACTCTGTTAAGAGGCACCGCTTCTGATTTGAGCTGGGCCCTCCTGAATTTACCTAGAAATTCACATCATTATATGTGCGTGCTTTTCAAACAATTTCTCAACCCTCTCCAATTTTCCAAAGTCATCATGCCCCTGATCTGAATGCTTGGGCTCGCTGAGGATGAAGTACCCAACTTCCACTATCCAGGATGGCCCTGAAAGACAAACTAGAATGTCTAGCCTTCCAGATCACTATTTCTGCCTTAGTGTAACCCTTGGGACGTGTTGAATCTCCTCCAAGAAGAGGATTCTAGGCTAGTGCTTGTTACATGGAGAGTATTCCTGTAGCTTCCAATGAATACACAGTGTCTGCACTACAGCAGCAACGGCCTTGGTCCTCGAGACTGTGTGAGGCCTCAAACGGGCACAGACAATCGACCATCGCCCAGGACAGAGACCTGCCTGAGGGTATTGAGATCTCTCTGCAGAGCGGTCTCAGTCGGACCAGGTCATCAGCCATGGAAACCACAGCCTAACCACTGCCTACTGTCCGTCCGCCCATCAGAATTCTTTCATTTCATTCCCGATCTGCTGTGGCCGAGAAGCGGCCATTTTTTCACCTTCCCGCTTTCCCTGCATTGGAGCCTGATTGCACAGAGCAGGTGTCACCTAACTCCAGGTGACAAAGGCCCAGATTTTTACATTTTTACGTATCAACCGCTGACCGCCTTCGCACCAACCCAGCCCCTGTTTTCTCCTAAAACATTGGCCTCTTTACTCTCAAGGGCCCAAGGACCTTCACACAATTCAGCAATCTCCTCAGGAAATCACTGGATTGAGTAGTTGTTGCTATTGATGACCCCACCATAGTCCCTCAACCATCACCCTCCAGTCAGCCCCTCCTAACACACCTCCCCTTCTCCCTCCTCAATCCAACCCCTCCCTACCCCTCTCTGGCACCCCATGTCTGTCATTTTGTTCCACTGCCACCCTTCATCCCCTTCCCTTTGCACCAGCCTCCGTCAAATCACTCCCAACCAACCCCTCCCCCTCTCATGCCATCCCCTTCCCCAGATCCACCCCCCACATTCTCAGCCCAGTACAGCTGAGGGAATCATGGGGAACCTTCCCTTCATCCTTGACCTGTTCTTCTTCACCATCACTGAAACCTGGCTCTCCTCAGATGACATGGTCTCCCCAGCTGCTGTCTCTAGAGGGGGGGCCTCATCTTCACCCACTCCCCCAGACTCACTGGGAAAGGGTGAAGATGTTGGCTTTCTTCGTGTGCCCCAATACTGCTTTCACATCATTCCACCTCCCCCATTACTGTTTTTCCCTTCCTTGGAAGCCCATATCATCCTCCTGTACAACCCACTCCAGATTCTAGTATTGGTCATCTACCACTCCCCAGGCCCCACCTCCAGCTTTTTGAACCATTGTGATCCATTTCTCACATTCCTTCTCCCTTTTGCCATCCCTACATTGGTACTTGGGGAGTTCAGTAGCCACGTAAATGCTCCGGACAACCCTTCCGCTGCCCACTTTCTATCATTCATTCATTCAATCATATTTATTGAGTGCTTACTGTGTGCAGAGCACTGTATTAAGTGCTTGGGAAGTACAAGTCAGCACTCCTCAACTCCACTGGCCTCCTGCTCCACCCCAGCTCATCCACTCACCAACTTGGACTCACACTTGACCTTATCATCTCTAGCCACTGCACAATCTCAACCATCACCAACTCTGAAATCCCTCTATCTGACCACAACCTCCTCACCTGCCTTCTCTCTCACACACCTCCTCCCTGAAAATCTGTGTTGTTCCCTAAAAGAGACTTCCGAACTTTTGGCCCCATCCAATTTTCTCAAGTCATCATGTTCCATTTAGCCTCCATACCCAAACTACCTTCTCTTGATAACCAAAACTGACGCTCTCAACACTACCTGCTCTACTGAACTCAAACCGCAAACTCCCGTATCCCTTCATCGATCCACAGTCCACCTTCTTTGCTCTTGTGCATGAGCTGAAGAGCACTGCTGGTGGAAATCTACCTACCAGGCTGACCTTGTCCACTTCAGGTTTACCCTTACCTCTTCATCTGGTTAAAAAAAAAGGAGTAAATGTGACAATGATCATGTAATGATCTTTCTTAATACTTTTGTTTAAGCTCCTTGAATGCAGGGAATGTGACTTGTGCTTGTGTTGAACTTTCCCCACTGCTTCGTACAGTGCACTGCATCCAGAAGGTGTTCAATAAATACAATTATTACTACTACTATTGTTATTTGTACTCTACAGCACCATCTTTAAATATGGTTTTGTAGAATAAATTTAACAGGACTGGACCTTACTCCTTTGGTGATAAGTACAGGATTTGACAAGGCTCAGTCACTTCTGATGTGATCATCCATATCAACATGAAATATTCTTCGAGTCTCAGTAAAAGTTCCAAGGCAGGCAAACTTTCAGTAATTGCTAGAGCTTGGGTCTCTTGAAGGTGTGAAATGCCTTTGTAAGGTCTATAATTACCACAAAAAGGTCTTGACGTTGTTCCCTGAATTTCTCCTGTATCTCATAAGCTGCAAAGATCACGTCTGAAACTGCTTTGCAATTCTGGAACTAACAATGCTCTTTGGGAGCTGGCCCATGAGGACTCTGGTGGGAATCATGCCAGCAATAGAGAGGAATAGGATCCCATGATGTTCTCCACAATTAATCAGTTATGTTTATGGAGTGTCTATTGCGTGCCGAGCACTATACTAAACACTTGCAAGAGTACAATAGCTTAAGATGGTTCCTGCTCTCCAGGAATTGAAAATCTACTGAACATAGCCATTCATAAATACTCAGAGGAGGAGAAAGACAGAACATTACAGAGGTTGAAATCAGAATTATAGAAGGAAAAATAGAAAAATAAATAAGAGAAAATGCATTGATGTTGAGGGTAGGTGATAAGCGCTAAAGGATGAATGTGACTTGAGAAGGTGGGTCTTATTGGCCAGTGCCTCCTGGAGGAGGTAAGTTTTCAGGAGGGCTCTGAAGAAGGGGAGATGGGTGCTACTTGAGGAGGGAGAGATTATTTGAGGAGGTGGGGGGGGGGGGGGGAAGTGCCAGACAAGAGGGAGAACCTGGAGAAGGGGTAGGATTGCAGAAGAGTAAAGAATGATACACAGTGTATGTTAACTTGACAGGGGCAGAGCATGTGGCTTGGGATGTAGTGGAAGAAGAGAACTGATAAGAGGGAGAGTGTGGATGGAGAAGAAGGGTAACCATTAAAAGATTTTGAGGAATGGAGAGGCATGGACAGAACAAGTAGCAGATGAAGCAGTATAGCCTAATGGAAAGAGCATGGGTCTGGGTACCAGAGGACCTGAATTCTAATTATCTTCCCCCTCTACACTGTAAGCTTGTTATGGGCAGGGAATGTGTCTGCTAATTCTGTTGCATTGTACTCCCCCAAGTGTTTAGTACAGTGCTCTGTATATAGTAAGCACTCAATAAATACCACTGATTGATTAATTCTAATCCTGACTCTGCCACTTGCCTGCTGTGTGATGTTGAAAAAGTCACTTAACTTCTCTGTGCCTCAGTTTCTTCCTCTGTAAAATGGAGAATCGACACCTGTTTTCCCTCTCCTCTAGACTGTGAGTCCCATGGCATAGTGGATAGCACATGGGCCTGGGAGTCAGAAGGTCATGGATTCTAATCCAGCTTCTGCCACTTGTCTGCTGTGTGATCTTTGGCAAGTCACTTTACTTCTCTGCGTCTCAGTTACCTCATCTGTAAAATGGTGATTGAGACTGTGAGCCCCACGTGGGACAGGGGCTGTTTCTAACCTAATTTTCTTGTGTCCACCCTAGGACTTAATGCCTGACACATAGTGAGGGCTTAACAAATACCATAGTTATTCTGTGGAACATGGTCTGTGCCTGACCTGATTATTTTCCATCTACTCCAGTGCTTGGTACATGGGAAATGCTTAACAGTCAGTATTATTATTATTATTAAGTTGTAAAAATGAGATATAGGTGGCAGGGTGAAGTACAAACTAGAGAGGGGAGAGACTAATCTGTCTTGCCCAGGTTGCCATGAACAGAAGAAAAGCAAAGCAACTACGTTATGTTAACATAGCAGATCTTAGAAATAGAACATATCTATAATACTATTTATTTATATTGATGCCATTGATGCCTGTTTATTTGTTTTGATGCCTTTCTCCCCTCCTTCTAGACTGTGAGC
Organism: Tachyglossus aculeatus; assembly: GCF_015852505.1. Taxonomy (NCBI): domain Eukaryota; kingdom Metazoa; phylum Chordata; class Mammalia; order Monotremata; family Tachyglossidae; genus Tachyglossus; species Tachyglossus aculeatus. The sequence goes on from NC_052099.1 coordinate 14,759,506, forward strand.
CCGTTGTCTGCAGGGATGGTCTCTATTTATTGCTGAATTGTACTTTCCAAGCCCTAAATACAGTGCTCTGTAGTGCTCAATAAATAAGATTGAATGAATGAATGAATGAACCTTAAGCCATGCCACTGTAAAAGAGCTTAGGGACAGTTGACTACAGAAGTCTGACAAAGAAAGGGAAATGATTTCTGAACACCTGCTCCTCCAAACCCTGGCTCAGTTGGAAAATGGGGGAAGAAGGAGGAGCCAATTGCTTGTGGACAAGGATCATGTCTACCAACTCCATTTGGTTGTGTTCTCCCAGTTACTTAATATAGTGCTCAGCACAGAGGAAGCACTCAATAAATACTATCGATCGACTCTCTCTTCTGGAGGGGCTGCTGGCACAGTATGTGAGAAGTTGAGCATTAGTCTGGGTAGGTGACTATTCTCTCTGCATCTCTCTGTCCCTCTCTTTTTCTTTTATTCCCCTCCTGATCTTTAAGCTCTGTCTCCATTCCCATAGAAGCTTCCCACCCCTAAAAAACCAAAATGTATCTGCAAGAAATTGGTGTATAGAACTCTTTTTAATAATTCCAATCCATCACCAAAACCTGCCGGTCTTACCTCCGCAACATCATCAAGATCTGCCCTTTCCTCTCAATCCAAACTGCTACCCTGCTGGTTCAATCTCTCATCCTATCCCGACTGGATTACTGCATCAGCCTCCTCTTTGATCTCCCATCCTCCTATCTCTCCCCACTTTAATGTATACTTCATGCTGCTGCCCGGATCATCCTTGTGCAGAAATGCTCTGGGAATGTTACTCCCCTCCTCAAAAATCTCCAGTGGCTACCAATCAACCTACACATCAGGCAGAAACTCCTCACCCTCAGCTTCAAGGCTCTCCATCACCTCGCCCCCTCCTACCTCACCTCCCTTCTCTCCTTCTACAGCCCAGTCTGCACCCTCCGCTCCTCTGCTGCTAATCTCCTCACTGTGCCTCGTTCTCGCCTGTCCCACCGTCGACCACCGGCCCACATCCTCCCTCTGGCCTGGAATGCCCTCCCTCTGCACATCTGCCAAGCTAGCTCTCTTCCTCCCTTCAAAGCCCTACTGAGAGCTCACCTCCTCCAGGAGGCCTTCCCAGACTGAGCCCCCTCCTTCCTCTTCCCCTCCTCTCCTCCCCATCCCCCCCGCCTTACCTCCTTCCCCTCCCCACAGCACCTGTATATACGTATATATGTTTGTACATATTTATTACTCTATTTATTTTACTTGTATTTATTTATTTATATTTTATATATTTATATATAATATATATTTATTCTATTTATTTTATTTTGTTAATATGTTTTGTTTTGTTCTCTGTCTCCCCCTTCTAGACTGTGAGCCCACTGTTGGATAGGGACCATCTCTATATGTTGCCAACTTGTACTTCCCAAGCACTTAGTACAGTGCTCTGCACACAGTAAGCGCTCAATATATATGATTGAATGAATGAATTTAATTTCCTTTTGTTCTTGTCTTGTCTTATGCCATCAAGTCATTTCCGATGTACAGTGACATCACGGACACATCTCTCCCAGAATGCCCCACTCTCCATCTGCAACCATTCTGGTAGTGTATCCAGAGAATTTTCTTGGTCAAAATACAGAAGTGGTTTACCATTGCTGCCTTCCGCACTGTAAACTCAAGTCTCTGCCCTCAACTCTCTCCCATGCTGCTGCTGCTGCCCAGCATGGGTGAGTTTTGACTTGTAGCTGATTGCCTTCCATTCGCTAGGCACTGCCCAAGCTAGGAATGGAATGGAGAGGCCTCTGCTTGACTCTCCCTCCCTTAGTCAAGACTGGTAGAGTACTGGAAACTCCCCAGGTGCGACTCTGAGAGGGGGTCTTTTGTTCTGCTAATAGTAATATTAATAGAACACTTAGCAACCCTAATGTGAATAATTTATTAGAAATGTGTGGCTTCTTACAAGTGTGGATAACAACTGAAAAAACAGCCCACCCTCAGGACAAAGTTTAGTGTGAATGCTTACAAGATGCTTCACCCATTCAAGATTTGGGGATTTTCTCCATCTTTAGTAGTAGTAGTATTTATTAAGCACCTAGTGTATGAAAAGCACTTTACTAAGCACTGGGGAAAATACACAGGTGAGAATTAGACACAATCCCTGCCCTCTAGCAGAGCTTCAAAATCTAAAAATAAGATGAGGACACAGGAAAGATGACAATAATAAAAACACACACAAAAGAAATAAGACAAAGGGAAGAGGCCAACAAGTCTGGTGATGTATGGGACTGGTAAAGGCTTCGTGATATTTCCCCTAGGTAGCTTAGGGTCCAAGCACAACCAAAGTCAAACAACAACCAAACCAAAGTCAAAACTAATGGTCTACAATTTGCGGAGGGCTGACACTGCTGCAACTTAAGCCCCTGATGGCCCTGCTGGCAGGATGAAGGTCCAGGATGAGGGTCCAGGATGAGGGTCCAGAATGCTATGATGAGAGAGCAGTCACAGTTTTGGTTGGTTTTGTTTGGTAGTCTGGTGGGGCTGGTAAGGAGCAAGGCTCCAGAATGGCATGGATAGAAAGAGAAAGGTATACACAGACTACAAAATTCTGGCCCACAGCTCAAAGAGAGGAAAGTGGCAGAGAAAGTTGAGAAGAGCAACAAGAAGAGAATTACAGGAAGAAACAAAATGAAAGAGAAGTAGGAGACATAGAATGCTTATTTTGTCTGTGCAAGGCAAAATATTGCTATTACTATTACTCTAGCTGTGGATTTACACATAGATAAATGGGAGAGAATGATTTTTCCATCTAGGTGAATTTTTTCTGAGTTTGTATGTGATTAATTAGGCTGATGTAATTGCTGCCAATTAGGCAGACTTTTACCTGGGGAGGGGCTGCTTCAATGGAAAAAGAATTAAGTCATCAGAGGGAAATATTAATTAATCCACAGTATTTATTGAGTACCAAGTGTGTGCAGACCGCAATAGAAGACATGATCCTTGCCGACAAGGAGTTTCTAATCCCCTGGGGTAGAGAAATATAAAGTAATTTACAAGTAGGAGGAAAAATTGGTCAAATAGAGTATGTGGCACAATATGCACAAAAGTGCAACAAGAAGTAGTGAGTATTAGACTGGCACACCAGTGCTGAGATAAGAAGGCTGTTGTCCAAAATGAACTGGGCAAATTCTTCACTGAAGTTGAAAAACCACTACTACAGTCACCAGAACAAGCTTTTAGTTTTGCAACCTCCTACGAAGACTCATAATTATATTACAACCTCTCATTTAGTCACCAATAGCTTATATATCTTAATATTAAATATTAAAATTGATTTTTAGGGGGGTGCTGCATGGTGATTATTCCCAGAACTAGAAAAAAAGTCATAATAGCTACTCTAATAGGGCTTCAGGAATTGTTTTCTCTTTAAAACTTCCTGTTTTTTGGTGATTGGTTAAGGGTAGAAAATGACTTTAGAGTATTAACTGATATCTTAAAATCTTACTCAGGTTTGGAAATGCTCTCTTGAAATGCTAACACATCCTAGTCAGGATACATATGAGCGCAGGAGGATTTCTGTAAAATATTCTTACAACATGCCATATTAGAAAATCCACAGCACTCCACTGTTTTTCAGTCAGAGGACATTGTTACCCAATCAAAGCTGAAATGAAAACACAAGGAATGAAGGGACTACTGCAATGAAAGCAACGAAGAGACTTGACTGTTCAAATGAACAAGTCTTAAATAAGACTGCTATTCACTGTGAGATTATGTTTCAAACTAACACAGTGATTTCTTTAACTAGATAAACAGTTCTTGATTGATACTTGTCTGCCACATTGAGACATAGTGAGGCTCAAAGCAGGAAAATTATCTTTTGATTTTTAGATGAATGAAGCTTTATCATGTATCAGTCTACACATGGGAAATACTACACAAAACCAATGGTTTTAATCAACATTGCAGAACTTAAAGCTAACACCAAATACTGCTCCCTAGACAGGATGCTGTCCAAAGATGCAAGGATGGATAAAGAGATACAAAACAAAATAAAAAGGCTTAAAAAACAGACTGTGATGACCATGGGACATCAGACTACACACCAAATTGAAGGGCTACAAGGTTCTTGGGTGAGAGACCTTGGCTTACTACAGAGGATGCATACAGATCCTGGAGAAGTTTCACTATTGCCATCTTTGTACCATACCTAACATCCAAAGGCAGGACAAATTTACCAATGATGAGGCCCTGGAACACAGCCAGCTCATTGGCACTGAAGCAATGCTCAAAGTAACTGAGCTCTGCTAGAGAGGGCATGTATAGTGCCCTCAATAAGTACTCAATAAATTTCATTGATCGACATGTGAGAAGTATGGACAACAGCAGGATTCATAAGCAGCTATTGTGCGATGAACTGAAATGGGGCACATGCAAGCCCAGAGGGCAGAATAAACTATAGAAAGACAGTGAAACACATTTTGAAGCGATGAGTGCAGAGCACATAGGAGTGTACAACAATATAGAGTTGCTAGGCATAGTCCCTGCCCTAAATCTAGTGAGGGAAGCAGATGTTGAAATAAATTTCAGATAGGGGAAGCAACAGGATATATGTAGATAAGTGCTGTGCTGTACTTATAGAAGGTACAGACCCAAAGTTCATAGGGGGCACAGAAGTGAGGGAAAATAGAATGCGGAGATGAGAGGTTAGTTGGGGAAGACTTTCTGGATGTGATGCAATTTAGCAGTGGACTGTTGGGAGACCACTGTAGTGGATAGAGCAGCCTGGCATGAAGCAATCAGTAAAACGTTGACTCTCCCCTAACAAAGGATTCACAAAGATCAGGGAAACAAGAGACATGGAACAGAGACAGGCCTTGTACAGGACAAATCTATTAAGGTAGCAGGTTCTATCCTTAAGGGCAGATAATGCAGTAGGCTGTGCTGGTCACACACGAGTCTTTTCAGCCACAAGAAAACCCACTAGTAGCATAATAATAATAATTGTATTTGTTAAGTGGTTACTACATGCTAGGCACTGCACCAAGTGCTGGGATGGATACAAGCTAATCGGGTTGGACACAATCCCTGTCCCACATTGGGCTCCCAGTCTCAATCCTCATTTTACAGATGAGAGATGGAGAAGTGATGTGACTTGCCCAAGGTCACACAGCAGACAAGTGGTGGAGCTGGGATTAGAACCCATGTCCTTCTGACTCCCAAGCCCACACTCTATCCACTAGGCCATTCTGCTTCATCTTATGATAAGTAGCAACATATCCAAAAACAATGGACAGTCCTGTATTTCCCAGCTATAGTGCACAGATCATCTACTACTACCTGTCAAATCATCCTCAGGAAACACTGATCCCAACAGAGTCAATCTGTAAGGCTCACCCTTTGTTCTTGCTTCAAGAAAAAGCTCCAGAGGGCCTTACTCTTGATTCACTGTCCTCTATGGGAAAAGGCTCAGCAAGGGAAACCCACTGAGTGCCAAAAAACCTTAGGTAGAAACAACCTGATACATACAGTAGCCACCACATCATACGCCCCAATAGCATGCTCCTTATAAGCGCAGACTTATGGGATCTGTTTACGAGTCCAGGCATTTTCTAAGGAAATCTAGTTTTACTTCTATGAGAAACCAATTTGCAAAATACGCATCCTTGAAGCACATTGCGGGAGTACAGTATTCAAAATAGAACTGATGAAAACATTTGCTTCTTGCTTAATGTAAAATGACCTCGATTGATTGTTACAAAGTGATTTATCATCAGTTCTTCAGCCCTAATTCACTTGCTTCATTTTACCTATGCCACTTTTTCAGATTTCTGTCACAGGGTAATTGGAATCAGGACTTTGGTGAGATGGGCTCAATTTCATTTGCGCTACATCATAGATGCATTTTGCAAAGAAAGCTTATTTGTTGAGAAATTGTAATCACAGCCTTTTGACTTGCATCACATCACGGGAGGAGGATTCTCAAGTCTTAAAACAGATTTATGCTGTGTGCTTGAGATTATTATCTGGAAATTACTTTTTGTGTTCAGTTTAGCGTTGGCACTAAATGATTACAGGAAACACAGTAGAGGGAACTCAATGCAAAATACAGTTAATTCTGCAAGCCTACTAGGTAGAATGATAACCCTAAATTAGGTTGTCTGATAATACCAGAGCCCATCATAGAAAACAAAACATTCAATCTGCCTCATTATAGATAAAGGCAGCCAATCCTCTAACTACATTTCCTCTCAAGCACATTCTGATTATATTCACTAGCTTGAAAAAAACCAAGACCATCACTTTACGCTAACCACTAGATATGGAATGAAAAGCAAAGGTCTGTTTCCATGGCAAAATATAGCCCTTGCTGTAGGGGAACAGTGAATCAGTAGGAGGGTGTACACCTTTCTTTCAGGGGTCAACCACAACCAGGAGTGATTTCTATGATTTGTACTTCCCAAGCGCTTAATACAGTGCTCTGCACACAGTAAGCACTCAATAAATACGATTGAATGAATGAATGAGTGAAATGTGGGTGATACATTCATGGGAGAAAAAAATTTCTCTACAAAATGTAGGTTCTTGCTGCAAGGTATTTGGGGGTTTGACAGAGACTATAAGACAAGATACAGAAAATGTAATCCCCAAGTCAAGAACCCGTGTAGGTAAAGATTCCCTGAAATCCTGTTCAGCCTCACAAAAATGGCTTACCTTTTGTACAGCCTTCTGATCTGTCCTAGACAGGCAGAAAAGGTCACATGAGAGAAAACCTGTTAAAATCACTCTATTTTTTCTGTTGATAGCATTGGATTTTTTAAGAAGGCACATTTTTAGCGTGTTGAGTGATGCTTTTTCAGTATGTATGTGAATTATCTTTTGTAACAAGATTAAAACATATTTGAAATAGAGGTATTTGTCATTTAAATGGAAAGACTCTAATGCACCAAGATTAATCTAAATTTAATTTTAATTTTTAAGCATGGTGATGTTATGTAGCAATTGTCAGCTTCAACTGAAAGTTGAATGAATCAATAGCTATAAAGCTGTACTTCTTTTGAGTCAGATAAAGCTGAATCATAGAAAAATATTTAAATTTTTATTTAGATCCTTTCCTTCCCTTCCCTTTATGGGGAATAGAGAGGAGGAGGAGGAGGAGAAGAAGGAGAAGAAGGCAGAGGGAGGAGAGGATACAGAAGAGAAGAAGGAGGGGAAGGAGGAGAAAGGGGAAGGGGAGCAGAAGGAAAAAAAGGAAGAGGGAGAGGAGGAAGGGGGAGGGAGAATGGGAGGAGGTGTCTAACAAAGCACATTTTAATTTGCCCCCATTGGCCCTGAAAATTGAGGTCCTTTTGGACCTGCAAGCCGATTGAAGACCTTAGAAAGCTGAAGGATGAGATAGGGAAAAGGGGGAGGAAATGAGGCCACTCGAACAAGTGGCAAAGAAGGAAAGAGAGAGAAGTTTAGAAGGACGATCATCATTTTGAACTATGACCCTTTTATCTGGCAAAGTCCTCCAAGATGAGAGGATAAACTGCAGCAGTTTCGCACAGCCTCATCCATTGTCTAAGTAGTTTCAGGGCACAGGACTAGCAACAAGCGGCAGAGCCAGGGAAGAGGGAGGTGGAACATTCCATGAGCCCAGCTTCTATACCTCCTGCAGCTGCCTTCTTGTTCCTCCATCAACACTAATGATAATGATGATTGTGATATTTGTTAAGTACCTACTATGTGTAAGACACTGTACAAAGCACATAGGGCTCATGGTCTTAATCCCTATTTTCCAGAGGAAGTAACTGAGGCACAGAGAGGTTAAGTGACTCGCCCAAGATCACACAGCAGACAAGTGGCAGAGGTAGGATTAGAACCCAGGCCCTTCTGACTCTAAGGCCCGTGCTCTATCCCTTCCTACACTACCACTCTTGGAGCCCCCCTCCATCTCCTCTCTCTCTCTCCCAGAGGGACAGTGTGTGTGGGGACTGGGAGTTATGGAGGAGAATGTCTTAGGTGCCCTTTCCTCTCCATCCAAACTGCTACCCTGCTCGTTCAAGCTCTCATCCTATCCCATCTGGACTACTGCATCAGCCTTCTCTCTGCTCTCCCATCCTCGTGTCTCTCCCCACTTCAATTCATACTTCATGCTGCTGCCTGGATTGTCTTTGTCCAGAAACGCTCTGGGCATGTTACTCCCCTCCTCAAAAATCTCCAGTGGCTACCAATCAATCTGCGCATTAGGCAGAAACTCCTCACCCTCAGCTTCAAGGCTCCCCATCACCTCGCCCCCTCCTACCTCACCTCCCTTCTCTCCTTCTACAGCCCACCCCGCACCCTCCGCTCCTCTGCTGCTAATCTCCTCACCGTCCCTCATTCTCGCCTGTACCGCCGTCGACCCCCAGCCCACGTCATCCCCCTGGCCTGGAATGCCTTCTCTCTGCCCATCTGCCAAGCTAGCTCTCTTCCTCCCTTCAAGGACCTACTGAGAGCTCACCTCCTCCAGGAGGCCTTCCCAGACTGAGCCCCCTCCTTCCTCTCCCCCTAGTCCCCCTCTCCATCCCCCCGTCTTACCTCCTTTCCTTCCCCACAACACCTGTATATGTGTATATATGTTTGTACATATTTATTACTCTATTTATTTATTTATTTTACTTGTACATATCTATTCTATTTTATTTTGTTAATATGTTTGGTTTTGTTCTCTGTCTCCCCCTTTTAGATTGTGAGCCCACTGTTGGGTAGGGACTGTCTCTATATGTTACCAACTTGTACTTCCCAAGCACTTAGTACAGTGCTCTGCACACAGTAAATGCTCAATAAATATGATTGATTGATTGATTGATTGATTGGAGACAACATCCCACTTCTCTAAGGAGCTGGGAGGCAGCATTGTGAGTCTTGCCAGGGTGGCAGACATGACCCCCATCGAGAAGCCATCTCTGTCTCTGTCTCTTGGTCTCTGTGTCCCACTGTGATGGGGATGGGGAAGGATATTGATTTTGATTTTTCAGGAATATTCTCTCCATCTCTCTCTGTCTCTCTGTCCCACTGTGCCAGATGATTGGCAGAGGGAATGACTCATGTGTATGCAGTAGATGAAGGGTGATCAGATACAGCAACCGGAGATGACCTTAATCCAATCAAATACACTTTAGGAAATAAGCACCAGTAACACATACACATTTAGAATAGGGAAACAGAGCCCGGGCTTGAGAGTCAGAGGTTGTGGGTTCTAATCCCGCCTCTGCCACTTGTCAGCTGTGTGACTTTGGGCATGCCACTTAACTTCTCTGTGCCTCAATTACCTCACCTGGAAAATGGGGATTAAGACTGTGAGCCCCATGTGGGACAACCTGATAACCTTGTATCCACCCCAGTAGTTAGAACAGTGCTTGGAAGTTAGTAAGCACTCAACAGATATCATCTTCATCATCATCAAACTAGAAGCACTAGGAAAAGGAAAGAAGGCAAGAAGGTTAAAAGAGGAAAATCCCCCAAAATGGGCCCTCAAAAAAGGGGGGAAGGAAAAGGGAGAAACGACAAATAAAACAAGGAAGGCAAGGATAAACTCACCCATATACTCACAAGAAAATAGACACAGAGAGAATGTGACCTCTTATAGAGACACACCCACAGACAGACATATGTTCACACACATCGCACAGGTATAAAACACAGATATCCAAGAAGAAAGCCATATTCCACAGTACTGGTGCACAAAGATAGAAACTAGGTTAGAATCTGGGCCAGATCTTAGACTAAGAACCAAGCAGGACCTTAATTTAACTGAAACCGACCCAACCCTTTGCTTATATAACACAGATATCCAAGAAGAAAGCCATATTCCACAGTACTGGTGCACAAAGATAGAAACTAGGTTAGAATCTGGGCCAGATCTTAGACTAAGAACCAAGCAGAACCTTAATTTAACTTAAACTGACCCAACCCTTTGCTTACATAAGCTGAAGCCTTCCACAGTAAATTTTAATTCTACCACTCCCTCTCAAGTTTTCTCGCTCTGGGTTTACTGACGATTATCATCACTGTGAACACTGTTGATTAATCACCTACCATGCTCACAGCCCTGTATTTCAGCAACTGAGTAGGACTAGACTGTCAACTGTCAACAAGGAATGTGTTTACCACCTCTATTGCATTGTGCTCTCTCATTTTCTTAGTTCAGTGCTCTGCACACAATAAGCACTCAGTAAATACCATTGATTAATAGGAGACATAGTCCATTCCCTCAAGGAGCTTACAACTTAATGAGGGAGACTGACAGATAAAGGAAGGGAAAGGGAAATCCCATAGGACCTAATATCTGAGACCTTTCTGGAGTCTCCCAAGTGCTTCGTACAGTGCTTTGCACACAGCAAACACTCAATAAATATGATTGAATGAATGAAGCGGGCATAGGAACAAAATGGTAAACATTCAACTATTGCTAATGAGTCCGCAACAGGGATGCAATTTGCATAAGAGGCATCTGATGGGTTCATAAGCAGCATGGCTCTGTGGAAAGAGCACGGGCTTGGGAGTCAGAGGTCATGGGTTCTCATCCCGGCTTTGCCACTTGTATGCACTGTGACCTTGGGCAAGTCACTTAACTTCTCTGTGCCTCAGTGACCTCATCTGTAAAATGGGGGTTAAGACTGTGAGCCCCACGTGGGACAACCTGATTACCTTGTATCCCCCCAGTGCTTGGAACAGTGTAAGCGCTTAACAAATGCCATTATTATTATTATTATTATTCATTCATTCATTCAATTGTATTTATTGAGTACTTACTCTGTGCAGAGCACTGTACTAAGCACTTGGGAAGTACAAGTTGGCCACATATAGAGACAGTCCCTACCCAACAACAGGCTCACAGTCTAGAAGGGGGAGACAGACAACAAAACAAAACATGTAGACAGGTGTTAAAATTGTCAGAAAATATAGAATAGAGCTATGTGCACATCATTAACAAAATAATAAAGTTGTCTGGGGTCCTATCAATTCTGTCAATCCCAAGGTGAAGGGGTTGAACTGCAGTCCAACATGGCACCCCCTACTCCACCCAATTTGCTTAAAATTTTAAGTAAAGAGAAAATAAATATGAGGCTTCTTGCAAGTACATTCCTGCTTTCCTTGATACGGTCACATGATTTGGGAGATGGACCTCAGGCAGCACCAACCCTCCTGAGGAGCTGGGAGAGCTCTGACTGGTTTGGTGTCCACCTTCCTCTGGGGATCAGCTTCTGGTTCACACACAAATGCCTGGGTTTCAGAGGAAACCACATACAGCCTCATGATCAGCCTGGGTTCCTTCCTTGCAAACTTCACAGAAAGTCTCTCCTCCCTCTTCCCCGGCGCCAGCCCCCCTCACCAGATCAGGCAACCTAATAATTCAAACTCTGAAATGATCAAATATTATCCATCAGAAAGTGTGGGATTGTCATATCAACTTGAGGGATTTTGCTTGAATAATGTTTTGTAGAACAAAAGGTGCCAAATCATCGTGGGACCTGGCTAATAAAGGGAAGAGAAATCCAAATATTTTTTCATTTACCATAGAGGGAAGAATCTATGTTCTGAAGATTTGTCCATTTTGTCAATAATTTGTGAAAACACAGATCATTTCTTTACTAATTTTCTCTCTTGTATTCTTTTCCAAAGCTCCTAAATCATCCAAGTTCACAAAACTACCATATGTGAGAAACAAGTATTAAGCATAACTCATCTCACTAAAATATAGTCAGTTCAAAAACACAGAAGAATCTAGTGTTACAGAAAATTAATGTTATAGTACTGATACCTTGACCAACAGCATGTCCATGCACAAAACATTCTTCTGACACTGCATCGTGTGTGTGTTGTAGGAAGAATATTCTCTAATTCTGCTCTCCCATTCCATCCATAATGAATAAGGAAAGCACATATGATAGAAGAACTGACTGCACTAAATAAATAGTCTTTTAAGATATTTTGTGAAAATTGGCTCATTTAAAAAAAGAATGTAAATGGAAAGAGTGATAAAATTTATTGAAATATAAGGTTATTAGGCCGCCTAAATGATTCTTGCCAAAGCTGGAATATAATCATCTTAACCCAACTGTGCTGTCCCCTGAAAGTTTAACAGACAAGCAGGATTTAGCATGCAATCAGACTAATCTCACAAATCTGTTCTGCTGTGCAGCTAGGTAATAACTTTCCCTAGTAGCACCCAGGGGCTAAATGAGAGGCCAACCCTATTTAATATCAATGTCAATAGTTATTATTGAGGACTGAGTGTGTGCAGAAGAGTACTAAATTCTTGGAGAACATACAGCAGACTGCAAGCTCATTGTGGGTAGGGAATGTGTCTGTTACATCATTGGGTTGTACTCTCCCAAGCACTTAGTACAATGCCCTGCACACAGTAAGTGCTCAATACATATGATTGATTGAGTGATTGATAAGATGGGACACCGCCCCCGAGGAGCTTATCTTCTTCTATCACTGGAGAGAGCAGAAGCCTGCAGCCACAGGCCCACACTTGGAACTTCTTTGCCATCAGGGCTTTGGAGTCTTCAGAGTGGCATCTGAGAAGTTGAGTGGCTCATCTCTTCCTCCTTCCAGCCATCACTGGGGTGAATACCTGTCCCCACAGTAGTAGGGAAGCTAGAAGTCCTTGCATCAACTGTTAGAATGTAGGGAAGTTGTGATTGTTGAGGAGCTGAGGACTACTTCTTCCCAGGAGTAATGTATGGCTGGTTTGAGTCTTCCTCTTCTTGATTATAATGATGATGGCAATAATAATAATGTACTTGTTAAGTGCTTCCTATGTGCCGAGTACTGTTTTAAGCACTGGGGTAGATACAAGCTAATCAGGTTGGACACAGTCCCTGTCCCACATGAGGCTCACACTCTAAATCCCCATTTTACAGATGAGGTAACTGAGGCCCAGAAAAGTCAAATGGCTTGCCCAAGGTCACACAGAAGACATGTAGCAAAGCCAGGATTAGAACCCAGGTTCTTCTGACTCCCAGGCCGGTGCTGTATTCACTACACCATGATGCTTTTCAATGACTATGGTATTTATTAAGTGCTCACTATGTTCCAGACACTGTACTAAGCGTGGGAGAAGGGGGGAATATAAGCAAATCTGGTTGGACACAATCCTTGTCCCACATCAGGCTCACAGTCTTAATCCCCATTTTTCAGATGAGGTAACTGAGGTGCAGAGAAATGAAGTGATTTGCTATTTTTTTTTACTGAATTTAGCCCATGATTTATTTCCCAGTTCACCACCCAACCTGGAAACCTTTATCAAATTTTCCCTATTATTAATTTCCCTGTTTACCGCACACCACTGCCCCCAGCTATTTATGTCAATCAGTCAGTGGTATTTATTGAGCACTTACTGTGTACACTGCACTTGGGAAAGTACAATGCAACAATAAACAGATGCATTCCCTGCCCACAGTGAGCTTAATGGCTAAACACTTGGCTGAGGACAGTAAAGTAGTCATGATTCTTGCTCTCAAGGAATTTACCATCTAGTGGGGGAAGCAGACACTAAAATAAATTATAGGTAGGGGAGGCAACAGAGTACAAGGATATGCCATACTAGTTCTAATGTGATCATGACAAGTATATCAATCAATCAATCAATTTTGTCTTTAGATACACTATCTTCACTTAATCTTCCCAAATGAGAATATGAATCAAAATAGTGATTATTACATTTTAATTATATTTATAATAAATACAATTAAAGATTAATGTGTCACTATCTGACTAAAAGAATCAAAATACATTTTAAATCATTTAAAATTGCCATTGCAGTACTTGGAAAGAGTATTAGTAGCCTCAAAAGATAAGGATCTTAGCTTCATTGAATTGTTTCATTAAGAGAGATAAGACTCTGGTGGCCTTGATCCTCCCAACAGTTTAAGTGGAGAGAGGGAGACGGGAAGGAGGGAAAAGAGTCAGATATTAAATAATGTATTGCATACAGCACTAATGTTTAAAGTAATGTTATCACAAAAAGGGAGCTAAAATTCACAACTTCTGGGTTTGATTATAATTTCCAAGGTTAAAAGAAATACAGAAAATATGGGATTAGGAAGAAAAAAGATATATCTCTGTAACAAATATCATCCTGTTCTTGTACTGTGCAAAAGATGAAAATGATAAAAGTATGGTCATGTAATTGCATTGCAGGCTATAATTCTTATGCTTGCAATTACATCCTCAAGTTCCTTAAAGAATACCTCACATTTTATAAGACCTACCATTAATCGTTTTTTTTCAAGGAGTATTTAGTAGTAGTAGTAGTAGTAGTAGTAGTAGTAGTATTTATTCAGCACTTACTGAGTGTAGAACACTGTATCATGCACAAGGAAAGAACACCCAAGTGGAAATTAGTCACAGTTCCTGTCCCTAGGGTGGTTCACTATCTAAAAATGAAAAGGAGGAGACGGACCTGGAGACAGACACATAAAGAGCAATGAAACAAAATATAGAAAAAAAGATAAGTAGAATAATGCTCACTATCAGGCGTGATCTCCCTAAAATCTCCCTTATCACTTCCCAGTCCTTCCTCCTCCTGCCTCCTCTTCAACTTGCCCATCTTTCCCGTTACCTCAAGAAGAGATTGCCTGCCTTCTCTCAAAATTCACCCCCTCCACCTGTATATCTGACCCCATCCCTTCACACCTTTTCAAAACACTTGCCCTATCTCTTCTTCCCTCCCTAACAGCCATTTTCAATAGTTCTCTCTCCAATGGCTTATTTCCCACTGCTTTCAAACATGCCCAAATCCTCCCATCCCCCCCAAAACCCTCCATTGACCACATAGCTCCCTACAGTTATTGTTCCATCTCCCTCCTACCATTCCTCTACAAACACCTTGAGTGAGTTGTCTATACCCGCTGTCTCTAGTTCCTCGCTTCCAATTCTCTCCTTGACCCCCTCCAATCTGGCTTCCATCCCTTCACTCCACAGAAACAACCCTCTTAAAGGACACAAATGAATTCCTTCTTGCCAAATCTAATGGCCTCTACTCCATCCCAGTCCTTGAACTCTCAGCTACCCTCAACACTGTTGACCATCCACTTCTCCTGGAAATATTATCCAACCCTGGCTTCACTGGTATGGTCCTTTCCTGGTTCTCCTTGTATCTCTCTGTTTGAACACTCTCAGTCTCTTTCGCTGCCTCCTCCTCTGCCTCCCACCCTGAAACTGTGGGTGTTCCTCAAGGTTCAAGTCTGGGTTCTTGCCTTGTCTCCATCTAAACCCCCCCACTTGGAGAACTCATTCACTCCCATGGCTTCAACTACCACTTCTATGTGGATGATTCCAAAATCTACATCTCCAGCCCTGATCTTTCTCCCTATCTGCAGTTTCGCATTTCCTCCTGCCTTTGAGACATCTCTATTTGGATATCCTGCCATTACCTCATACTTAGCATGTCAAAAACAGAACTTCTTATTTTCTCACCCAACCCTGCCCTTCCCCTGATTTTCTTATCACTGTAGACAGCACCATTCATTCAATTATACTTAAAGAAGCAGCGTGGCTCAGTGGAAAGAGCATGGGATTTGGAGTCAGAGGTCATGGGTTCAAATCCCGGCTCCACCACTTCTCAGCTGTGTGACTTTGGGCAAGTCACAACTTCTCTGGGCCTCAGTTACCTCATCTGTAAAATGGGGATTAAGACTGTGAGCGCCCCCATGGGAAAACCTGATCACCTTGTAGCCTCCCCAGTGTTTAGAACAGTGCTTTGCACATAATAAGTGCTTAATAAATGCCATTATTATTGTTAAGCACTTACTGTGTGCTTACTGTACTGAGTGCCACTATCCTTCTTGTCTCACAAGCCTGTAACCTTGGCATTATCCTTGACCTCTCGCTCTCATTCAACCCACATATTCAATCTATTACTAAAACCTGTCATTTTAACTTTCACAACGTTGCTAAAATCCACCCTTTCCTCATCCAAACTGCTACCACGTTAATCCAAGCACTTAGCCTCTCCCATCTTGATCACTATATCAGCCTCCTTGCTGACCTCCCTGCCTTCTTCCTTTCCCCACTCCAGTCCATACTTCACTCCGCTGCCCAGATCTTTTGTCTACAAAAGTGCTCAGGCCATGTTTCCCCACTCCTCAAGAACCTCCAGTGGTTGCCCAACCATCTCTGCATCAAACTCCTTACCATCAGCTTTAAAGCAGTCAATCACCTTGCCCCCTCCTACCTCATCATGCTGCTTTCCTACTACAACCCAGTCTACACACTTTGTTCCTCTAATTCTAACCTTCTCACGGTACCTCAATCTTATCTATCTGGCCACTGACCCCTCACCCAAGTCTTCCCTCTGGCCTGGAGCACTCTCCCTTCTCATATCTGACAGACAATTACTCTCCCCCACTTCAAAGCTTTACTGAAGGCACATCTTCTCCAAGAGGCCTTCCCTGACTAAGCCCTACTTTCCTCTTCTCCTATTCCCTTCTGAGTCACCCTGACTTTCTGCCTTTATTCATCCCCCCTCCCAGCCCCATAGCACTTATGAACATATCTGTAATTTATTTATTTATATTAATGTCTGTTTCCCCCTGTGGACTGTAAGCTCAGTGTGACCAGGGAATATGACTGTTTTTTATTTTATTGTCCTCTCCCAAGCACTTAGTACAGTGCTCTGCACACAGTAAATGCTCAAGAAATACAATTGATTGGCTGACTGAGAAACACAAAAGCACACATTCTTTCAGCAGAAGAAGGCAAACTACTTTCACCTGGAAAGGAAACAAGTCATACCGAAAGTTTTTGCTCAGATTTTGACTCTTAGTAGTCTATTATAGACTACTAGGAACACATTAGTCATAGATACAACTGTAGGTAGTATGCAAATATATGTAGTATACTAATAATAATTTTGAGTATTTAAAACCATAATTCAATTCAATTTTATTTATTGAGTGCTTACTGTGTAGCAAAGTATTGTACTAAGCACTTGGGAGAGTATGATAGAACAATAAACAGACACATTCCCTGCCCACAGTGAGCTTACAGTCTAAAGAGGGAGACAGACATCAATATAGATAGATAAATAAATAAATAAATAAATAAACAATAAATAAATAAATAAATAAATAAATAAATAAATAAGAGAAGCAGCATGGCCTAGTGGCAAGAGCACGGGCTTGAGAGTCAGAGGACATGGGTTCTAATCCCAGCTCTGCCACTTGTCTGTTGTGTGACCTTAGACAAGTCACTTCACTTCTCTGTGCCTCAGTTACTTCATCTTTAATATGTGGATTAAGGATGTGAGCCCCATGTGGGACAGGGACTGTGTCCAAACTGATTACCTTGTATCTATCCCAGAGCTTAGAACAGTGCTTGGCAAATAGTAAGTTCTTACTATTATTATTATATTATTATTATACCATTATTATTATTATTGTTATTATTAGATAGGGGATACACAGGCATTCTTGAAAGCAGCGGGGAAGTAAGCGGTTGAAGATTGTGGAAGAAGGAAGAGGACAATTGCTTTACTAAGGTGAAAAGCAGTAGGATCAGGAGCACATATGGAGGGAATAGAATCTGAGAGGAGGTGGGAGATCTCCTCTTTAGATATTGCTGGGAAAGATGGGAGAGTCAAAGAGGGGGCAGGAGGATGGAGGAATTGGAGAGTAACAGGAAGATTTGAAGGAGATCATAGTCTACACTTTTACTGTGGTCTCCCAAGCACCTAGTATAGTTCTGTACACTCCTAAGAATAATTATTATATTTATTGTTATGTATCATTTATTATGATCTTTGTGTCAAATTTAGCCCTTACTTTAAGTCTACATAAAACTACTTAAACAGGCCTAAGGTCACCAATAACCTCCTTCTTGACAAAACCAATGGCCCTCTACTCCACCTCTCAGTTGCCTTTGACACTGTTGACCAACTCATTTTCTTGGAAATATTATCCAGCTTATCCAGTAAGCTTCACTGACATTGTCCTCTCCTGGTTCTCCTCCTATCTCTCTGGACATTAATTCTCAGTCTTGTTTGGAGGCTCCTTCTCTTCGTCCCACCCTTTAACTGTGGGAGTCCCTCAAGGGTCTGTTCTAGGTCCTCTTCTATTCTCCATCTACACCCACTCAGATAACTCATTCACTCCCATGACTTCAACTACCATCTCTTTGCAGATGATTCTCAAAGCTACATCTTCAGCCTTGATCACTTTCTTTCTCTGCAGTCTCGTATTTCCTCCTGCCTTTAGGACATCTCTACTTGGGTGTCTGTCGACACCTCAAACTTAACATGTCAAAAACAGAACTCCTTATTTTCCCACCTAGATCCTGTCCCCCTGAACTTCCCGTTACTGTAGACAGCACCACCATGCTCTCCGTCTCAAAAGCCCATAACCTGGCCATTATCCTTGATTCGTCTCTCTCATTTAACCCACATATTCAATCTGTCACTAAATCCTCCTCCTTATTGACCTCCTGGCCTCCTCTTTCTCCCCATTTCAGTTCATACTTCACTCTGCTGCTTGGATCATTTTTCTACAAAACCATTTAGTCCATGTTTCCCTACTCCTAAAGAACCTCCAGTGGTTGTCCATTCAGCTCTGCATTATAGACACTTCTTACCATAGGCTTTAAAATACTCAATCATTTTGCCTCCTCCTTCTTTACCTCTCTCATTCCCTGCTACAAATGAGCTCACACACTTAGCTCCTTTAATGTCAACTTACTCACTGTGCCTCATCTTATCTATTTCATTGCCGACCCATCACCGATGTCCTGTCTCTGCCCTGACACAACCTCTCTCTTTACATCTGACAATCACCCTCCCCACATTCAAAGCCATATTAAAACTACATCTAAAACTAAAACTACATTGGTTGCTGTATTCCACATTGGACCACAAACCCTCAGAGAATAGGGATCACTGCTCTTTATTTGTTCATTCGATGGCACTTATTGGGACAAAGCAGTGTAATAAGATCTGGGAAAGAATACAAAATTGATAAATAAGACTATCCTAGGCCTTCAGGAGCTTACCAACAAAAGGGAGGGCTTAGGGGCTGGAAACGAGCATATGAGCAAAGACCGAGTACATGGAGACAAAACAACTGTTCCCAAATACTTTGTGCAAGTAGGCACTCAATTGATACTTGTTAATGATGATTTTGGTGGCAGCCATAATTCAGGTCTGATAACTGGGCTGATGAAAATAGGAACTACCCAAGCACCTTTGACATGATTCTGTGTATTTCTGCATTTGCTTTAGAGGGCAAAGCACAAACACCATCGTTAAAAATGGTAATCCTGTATTACTATTCTGAGATGACTCTGCCACCAGAAGAGTTTGGAAGAGCAAGAGCCTGAGAGGCTGGACTTGATTGCTACACTCCAGTTGATTCTCCAAGAACCCTTTAGACCACTTTAGAAAGTTTGATGGGTCAGCAACCAGTTTTCCCGTTTTACAAACCTTGAGAACTAGAACAAAAAAGGGCTGTTGCTAAATACAACATGAATTGGCTCTCTTTTTTCACTAGATTTGCCACTAATTGAAAGGAAATGAAGGAATTTATACTTGAATTTCCCTTGGCATAACCATTCCTATTCCTCTGCATTTTAAGGACGTTCTAAAAAAAGTAACAGCATCACCAATCTATTTCAATTTAGATGATCAAAACTTCAATAGAACACTGACAGGGCTGATTGAGACCAAATGCAGGATTCCCATTTCTCCCAAAAGGTCATCTTTATTTTATAATGCCTGCCACATACTGAGGTCATTTAAAGAAAAGGAGATTCATGTACAAATGCAATTTCCAAGGTGAGGTTTATTTTGGTCAGGTCCTCTGAATATCCCCCATTCAGAGCCTGAAACTGACAATTTTGGATCGATATCTTCATTTTAAAGATGAATTTGAGAAATAGCATTTCTGGAGGGGACATAGAGGGCTTGGTTGTTGAAATTTAGGTGAAGGGGTTGTCAGTTTTCCCTTAAATTGAAAATGACTAAATTGCTACATCATAATGTATTAAATTGAATTTTATTAAAATGATTGCAACTAAGGAGACTTAGCTATTATATTATATATTATATTATATTAGCTATTATATAGAGAAGCAGTGTGGCTTAGTGGAAAGATCAAGGGCTTGGGAATCAGAGTTCCTGGGTTCTAATTCCAGCTCTGCCACTTGTCAGTTGTGTGACTTTGGGCAAGTCACTTAACTTCTCTGTGCCTCATTTACCTCATCTATAAAATAGGGATTAAGACTATGAGCCCCACGTGGGACAATCTGATTACCTTGTATCTACCCCAGTGCTTAGAACAGTGCCTGGCACATAGTAAGTGCTTCACAAAGTGCACCATTAATATTATTATCATTATTATTCTGGGGGGAGGGCAAACACATAAGTTAGGCTTAAGATTGGGTTTTTTTGTACCTTGAAGTTTAAAAAACATCCAAATAAAATAGTTTATGGCTTTTTTCTGTGTAGAATAGAAGCTTGATGGAATTTCAGCTTTCAGGGAATTCCTCGAAAATAGTATCATATATTGACCAACTAGATTGCTTGAATCACTGTCCACAGTTTGGAATACAAAACATTCATTAGGAATGTCTCACATAAAGAAATGAATCATTAACATTATATATCTGGATTATGGAGTACATTTGAATAAATATAATTCTTCCTTGTCTTCCTCTCCTCTTTATTTCCATCAAAAACCTTTTCAGTAACCAGGGAGAAAAGATACAAAAGGTTTTTTTCCAACAGAAATCATTGGTTCCTTCTTCAACACAAACATTTCTGTCTTATTCATTCTTCTTTTCTAAAGATGCAACTTATTAGGCAAATTCAATCAGTCATAAATATTAATTTTTAAATTACAAACTGGAAATCTAAGTTAGGTGATGCAGTTTTATAGTTAAAGATGGGTTTGGAAATTACGTCTGCTACTCATATGGAGACCATTTAGATCAATTAATAATCTGCCTCAATTTGTCAATTTATAAATGGGCCAACCGTGGCCAGCTTGTTTTAAAAGAGCTCCATGAGGACTGTTGACTTGTCAAAATCCTTAGACATATGCAGTTGAGAGGCATAAGTATTATTGAAACCTTTCTCACCATTTAAGGAAGATTCATTGTATTCTCTAAATTGATAGGGTCTCCTTCACTCTCAATTAAGCACTTAACAGAGTGTTCTGCACACAGTAAGCACTCAATAGATACTATTGATTGGTTGAAGGGTGGAGGCAATAATATCAATCAACAATATATGCTTATCTGAATATATGTCTGGAATAGAATCGTATAATGACAAGGCAAGGCACTATGCTTATTGACACTGCTTAGTTTCAAGAAAAGAAAATAATTATCTTGTTTCCTCAAAAGCATTGCATCTGGTGTGTGCTTATTTCTGAATGAGAGTGATGGTGGTTCTAACTTTTACTCAGGGAAGTAAAATAGTTGTGTCATTCCTCCGTGGTAGTCACAGCTGGTGACCAGATAAGCCCCCCACTAACCCCACCACAGTTTAAAAAAAAGTTTTCCTCATTTCCCCAGGGCTCCTATGTGCCTCCCCTGAAAAACTCTATCTCCTCAGACCCCCTTCCCTTCCTCCCACCAAGTACAGCTTTTGGAATTTTTTTTCCAACTTATTTTATGGCCATGACTGCCCCTTCCCTCACTGCAACCCCGAAGACCACCCCAGCTAGAGAAACTTGGCTGGGCTGGAATGAGATGGGGAGGTGGAATCAGTGGTAATACCCTCCCGGGCCCTCTCCACCCTCGCTTGCCCTGGGGAGATAGAGGCTGCACTCAGGGACAGGACAGGCCGTGGTCATGAAACAGAAAAGAAAAAAAAAACCAGAAGCTGCACTGGGCAGGGACCAAGGGTAAGTGGAAATGTGAAGATTGTACATTGCTGCCTGGATGTCTGTCAACACCTCAAATTTAACATGCCTGAAACAGAACTCCTCATCTTCCAAACCAAACCCATCCTTTCCCTGACTTTCCCATCACTGTAGATGGCATTACTGTCCTGTCTCACAGCCTGTTACCTTGGCATTATCTTTGACTCATCTCTCTCATTCAACCCACATATTCTATGTCACCAAATCCTATCAGTTCTACCTTCACGACATTGTTAAAATCTGTCTTTCCTCCCCATCCAAACTGTTACCATATTAATCCAAGCATTTATCCTATCTCACCTTAACTATTGCATCTGCCTCCTGTCTCTCCCCATTCCGGTTCATATTTCATTCTGATTTCTGAAAAAAGTTCAGTCCATGTTTCTCCACTCCATAAGAACCTCCAGTGGTTGCTCATCAACCTCTACATCAAAAAAAAGCTCTTTGCCATTGGCTTTAAATCACTCAATCATCTTGTCCCCTTATACCTTGCCTTGCTGATTTCCTACTACAACTCAGCACATTCTCTTCGGTCTTCTAACACCAATCTACTCACTATACCACAGTCTTGTCTATCTCACCACTGGCCCCTCGCTCACATCCTGCCTTTGGCCCAGAACTCCCTCCCCCTTCATGTCTAACTAATGATCACTCTCCCCATCTTCAAAGCCTTATTAAAATCATACGTCCTCCAAGAGGCCTTCCCCAATTAAGCCCTTATTTCCCCTACTCTCTCTCCCTTTTGCATTGCCCTTGCAGTTGGATTTACACCCTTCATTCTTCCTTCCTTCAGGCCCACAGCAGTTATGCCCATATCCATAATTTATCTCAATGTCTGTCTCCCCCTCTGGACTATTAGCTCCTTGTGGGCAGGGAACGTCTCTCCCAATTCTGTTATACTGTAATCCGCCAAGCATTTAGTACAGTACTCTACACAAAATAAGCACTCAATGAAATATGATTGATTGATTGATGGGGGTGGAATTTAGGAGGGATGTGGCCTAGTGGAAAGACCAGGGAAGTCAAAGGGCCTGTGTTCTAATTCTGGCTCTATTTACCTGCTGTATCATCAATAGTATTTATTGAGCGCTTACTATGTGCAGAGCACTGTACTAAGCGCTTGGGAAGTACAAATTGGCAACACATAGAGACAGTCCCTACCCAACAGTGGGCTCAACAGGCTGTATGAACGTGGACAGTCACTTAACTTCTCTCTGTCTCAGTTTCCTCATCTGTAGAATGGACAGTCAATACCTGTTCTTTCTCCCACTGGACTGTGAACCCCATGTGGGTCAGGGACTGTGTCTGACACGATTATGTTGCCTGTACTCCAGCTCTTGGTACAGTGCTTGGCACATAGTAAGTGCTTAGCAAATGCCACCACCATCTGGGAGGATGCATACGATCTATAGGGAAACAGAAAAAAAAAAAACTAAACCAGCAATGTGTGTGCAGCAGAATACACTGGAGGGGAAAATCAATCAATCAATCAATCAATCAATCAATCATATTGATTGAGCTCTTACTGTGTGCAGAGCACTGTACTAAGTGCTTGGGAAGTACAAGTTGGCAACATATAGAGAAAGTCCCTACCCAACAGTGGGCTCACAGTCTAGAAGGGGGAGACAGAGAACAAAACCAAACATATTAACAAAATAAAATAGAATAGATATGTACAAGTAAAATAAATAAATAGAGTAATAAATATGTACAAACATATATACATATATACAGGTGCTGTGGGGAAGGGAAGAAGGTAAGATGGGGGGATGGAGAGGGGGATGAGGGGGAGAGGATGGAAGGGGCTCAGTCTGGGAAGGCCTCCTGGAGGAGGTGGGCTCTCAGTAGGGCCTTGAAGGGAGGAAGAGAGCTAGCTTGGCGGATGTGGGGAGAGAGGGCATTCCAGGCCATGGGGTTGATGTGGGCCAGGGGTCGACAGTGGGACAGGTGAAAACGAGGCACAGTGAGGATATTAGCGGCGGAGGAGCGGAGGGTGTGGGCTGGGCTGTAGAAGGAGAGAAGGGAGGTGAGGTAGGAGGGGACGAGGTGATGGAGAGCCTTGAAGCCAAGGGTGAGGAGTTTCTGCCTGATGCGCAGATTGATTGGTAGCCACTGGAGACTTTTGAGGAGGGGAGTAACATGCCCAGAGCATTTCTGGACAAAGACAATCTGGGCAGCGGCATGAAGTATGTATTGAAGTGGGGAGAGACACGAGGATGGGAGATCAGAGAGGAGGCTGATGCAGTAGTCCAGACGGGATAGGATGAGAGCTTGAACGAGCAGGGTAGTGGTTTGGATGGAGAGGAAAGGGCGGATCTTGGCAATGTTGCGGAGCTGAGACCGGCAGGTTTTGGTGATGGCTTGGATGTGAGGGGTGAATGAGAGAGCGGAGTCGAAGATGACACCAAGGTTGTGGGCTTGTGAGATGGGAAGGATGGTAGTGCCATCAACAGTGATGGGAAAGTCAGGGAGAGGGCAGGGTTTGGGAGGGAAGACAAGGAGTTCAGTCTTGAACATGTTGAGTTTTAGGTGGCAGGCAGACATCCAGATGGAGATGTCCTGAAGGCAGGAGGAGATGTGAGCCTGGAGGGAGGGGGAGAGAGCAGGGGCAGAGATGTAGATTTGGGTGTCATCAGCGTAGAGATGATAGTTGAAGCCGTGGGAGTGAATAAGGTCACCAAGGGAGTGAGTGTAGATCGAGAATAGAAGGGGACCGAGAACTGAACCTTGGGGAACCCCCACAGTAAGGGGATGGGAGGGGCAGGAGGAGCCCGCAAAAGAGACTGAGAATGAATGACCGGAGAGATAAGAGGAGAACCAGGAGAGGATGGAGTCTGTGAAGCCAAGGTTGGATAGCGTGTTGAGGAGAAGGGGGTGGTCCACAGTGTCAAAGGCAGCTGAGAGGCCGAGGAGGATTAGGATAGAGTATGAGTCATTGGATTTGGCAAGCAGGAGGTCATTGGTGACCTTTGAGAGGGCAGTTCCCGTGGAATGTAGGGGACGGAAGCCAGACTGGAGGGGGTCGAGGAGAGAGTTGGTGTTGAGGAATTTGAGGCAGCGCGTGTAGACAACTCGTTCAAGGGGTTTGGAAAGGAATGGTAGGAGGGAGATGGGGCGATAACTAGAAGGCGAGGTGGGGTCAAGAGAGGGTTTTTTTTAGGATGGGAGAGACATGGGCATGTTTGAAGGCAGAGGGGAAGGAACCAGTGGAGAATGAGCGGTTGAAGATGGAAGTTAAGGAGGGGAGAAGGGACAGAGCCAGAGATTCCATGAGATGAGAGGGAATGGGGTCAGAAGCACAGGTGGCCGGAGTAGCACTTGAGAGGTGGGAGGAGAGCTCCTCTGAGGATACTTCTGGAAGGATGGACGAGTAGCAGAGAGTGTTGAGGGCCGGGGGGTTGGAGAATGTGGGGGAGTGACTTTGGGGAGGTCGGACCTGATGGATTTAATTTTATTGATGAAGTAGGAGGCCAGATCATTGGGGATGAGGGAAGGAGGAGGGGGAGGAATGGGGGGCCTGAGAAGGGAGTTGAATGTACAGAAGAGCTGACGGGGATGATGGGCATAAGGGAGGAGAAATAGTTTTGTCTGGCAGAGGAGAGGGCTGAGTTAAGGCAGGAAAGGATAAACCTGAAGTGAATGAGGTTGGCATGGTGTTTAGACTTTCACCAGCAGCATTCGGCAGCTCGAGCATAAGAGCGAAGGAAGCGGACAGTGGCAGTGATCCAGGGCTGTGGGTTAGTGGTACGAGAGCTGTGAAGGGAAAGGGGAGCGAGTGAGTCTAGCTGAGTAGAAAGGGTAGAGTTGAGCGCAGTAATCTGATCATCAAGATTGGGTAGAGAGGAGCGGGAGGCGAGGTGGGGTGTGAGGCACTCAGAAAGATGGATGGGGTCAAGAGAGCGGAGAACTCTGTGAGGGAGTAATATGGATTTACAGGGGAAACGAGTGTGAGTGAGGAGGCAGGTGAGAAGATTATGATCAGAGAGAGGGATTTCAGAGTTGGTGAGGGTGGACACAGTGCAGCGGTAGGAGATGAGGAGGTCAAGGGTATGACCAAGTTGGTGAGTGGGTGAGGTGGGGTGGAGCAAGAGGTTGGCAGCATCAAGGAGAGATAGAAGGTGGGCGGCAGAGGAGTCATCAGGGATATCCATGTGGATGTTGAAGTCTCCGAGAATCAGAGTGGGCATGGAAAAGGAGAGAAGGAAGGTGAGGAAGGGGTCAAAATCGTTAAAGAAGTTGGAGGTGGGGCTAGGGGGTGGTAGATGACGGCTACACGAATCTGGAGCGGGTGGTAGAGGCAAATAATGTGGGCTTCAAAGGAAGGGAAGGAAAGGGAAGGGGGAGGAGGGATAGTGCGAAAGCGACATTGGGGGGCGAGAAGGAAACCGACACCTCCTCCTTTTCCGTTGAGTCTGGGGGAGTGGGAGAAGAAGAGGCCTCCACTGGAGAGAGCAGCAGAAGAGACCGTGTCGTCCGGAGACAACCATGTTTCAGTTAGGGCGAGGAAGAGTAGAGAGCTGGAAAGGAATAGGTCCAGGATGAAAGGGATCTTACTTAAAATGGAGCGGGGGTTCCAGAGGCCACACTGGGCAGTAGCTGAGGAGGGAGGGGAGGGAGGGGGAAGGGTGCGAGTGGTGGGGAGGGTTTGGATTGGGATGAGTTGGCGGGGGCCTAGGCCGGGAGAGCGGGAAGAGGGGTGGCGATGGGAAAGGAGAACTGGGATGGGGTGGGAACGGGGAGGAGGGGAGGATTGGCGCTGGTATAGAGGGATCCTTGGTAGGGGGTGGGGGGAGTGGTCTTGGTGGGGGAGAGGGAGGGAAAAAGCTGGGTGGGAGAGGGGAAGGGGAAGGTGAGGAATAGGAATGGCAGTTGGGAGCAAGGCAATTGAAAGTTCATGGTGAGGTCAGCAGGGCGAGGGGCGAGTGACAGTGCAGCGGGAGGTTAACAATTGAGATGCAGAAGTGATAAAACAGTAGCAATGATATAAATAGGCGATGGCATCACAGGGGGTAGTTAACGATTAACGTGCTATGGCAATAATAAAATTGGCAGATAATGATGTCACAGAGAGCAGATACAAACTATTATGTGCTGGAGTAGCGTGGACCTGTTAAGGGGGTCAGGGAGCAGAGATACCTGGGGAGAGGAGTGAACAGCCAACTAGCATGGGAGGGCTGAGTAGGTGCGAATGAGGAAAAGGGATAGCTTGTTGCTAGTTGTGGATTTCAGGGCCCGTGGACAGAACTATTTTACTTTTCCTAACATGGCTGGCTTCAGATTTTTTGGCTAGGCACCCAATGTCACAAAACGATGTCACCTAAAACATTTTATGGAAGTGTTCCTGAACTCATGTCATGACTATAAGTTAAAAAAAAATGATAAATGCAATCAACTACTGATTTTAGTCTTAGAATTAATGCAATTCAAAATTGCCATCCTTCAAAATTTCTGAGTAGGCAATCCTTGCAGAATCATCAGTTGCATTGCCTCCCACCCCCTTCTGATGGTGCTTCCCTTCTGATCATGTTCGCTGAAGTTTAAGTCGACTACCTTATCATGGAATAAACTCTGAGCTGCTGTGGTTGTCTGCGGAATCCTACCGTATTGTGCACTACAAGCTTTTTAACTGAGAATATAAGATGCTTTAGGTTTTAATTTTCTAATTTTCTTCCTGAGAAATTGTCACCAGTCTTTTCCTGAGAATGTAATGTAAGCTAGACCTACAGGGGCAATTGGAAAATTTCCCACTGTACAAATGCAACTTGGCACAAACTCTTTCTGCATTAAATGTATTTGTATATGAAGCACTGGTGCCATCAGGACAATTAATTTCAATATGACTTCATCTTTTAATTCTTTATTGATAGAACAGATCCATCTTTCCCTTAGTATAGTGCACACAGTAAGTACTCAATAAATTCCATTAATTGGTCAATTTTCCATATTTTTTCAAGGTTCAAATCCCTCCCAAGCACTTAGTACCATGCTCTGCACACGGTAAGTGCTTTATAAATACCACTGATCGATTAGAAACTGTAAAATTGTAAACTGTGAACCAAAGTTCATTATATGGAATATTCACCTACTCTTTAGGATCAACAAAGTGCATATGCAAATGAAAGCACAAAATGCATGATCATACCAAATTATAACTTACTATATTCCTATCCTTCAGAGAAATTAATTTTGCCACAGGCTAGCAGAAGTATGAAGTATAATTCTCATAAGGATAAGAGCCAGTTTAAACATGCATTTAGATTTTGCAGAGAGGTGTGGAAAGAATATTCTTCCGTTTGAAATGCCATGCTAAGTGGCATTTCAGGAATTTGTAGTCCCAATATTGGGGCATAGCCCAGGACAGATTAAGGATGAACTAGTAGGTATACATGGAAAGTGATTCTACCATCTGCTGCGGCTCAATTAAATTCCCTTCAAGAGGTGTAGATATGTACATAGACAATGAGATGCAATCAGGCTGAGAAGCAGTGTGGCCTAGTTGATAGAACACAAGCCTGGGAGTCAGAAGGACCTGAGTTCTAATCTCCGTCTGCCACTTATCTGCTGTGTGACCTTGGGCAAGTCACTTAACTTCATTGTGCCTTAGTTACTTCATCTGTAAAATGTGGATTAAGATTGTGAACCCTGTGTGGGACATGGACTGTGTCCAGCTAGATTAGCTTGTATCTACCCAAGCGCTTAGTACAGTATCTGGCCCATAGTAAGCGCTTAACAAATACCATAAAAAAACAGGCCCCACCCCCAGGAATATTCAGGCAGAAATGAAAATGTGTAAAAATACATTTCTAAGGCAGAAGACTAGTAACCAGATTGACATGTTTGCACAGGTAAAGTACAATGTAAACAAGGGAATTACAGTACCAGGTTTGCACAGAAAATAAAGCCAAGCAATTTAAGCCTAACAATCTACTTTTAAAATGTGTATCAAGAGTTTGAAACACTTCTTCCTCAGTCTATCAAACCCTACCTTCACTTCACTATCCAAACACCCCTGGTTTACTGGTCAGACAATTTTTTAATGGTATCTGTTCGGTGCTTACTATGTATCAAGCACTGTTCTAAACACTGGAACTGATAGAAGTTAATCAGATCAGACACAGTCCCTGTCCCACATGGGGCTCAGAGTCTAAGTAGGAGAGAAAACAGGTATTTGTTTATGGTATTTGTTAAGTGCTTACTATGTGCCAGGCACTGTACTAAGTGCTGAGGTAGATACAAGATAATCAGGTTGGACGCAGTCCCTTCTCTAATGGGGCTCACAGTCTTAATCCCCATTATAAAAATGAGGTAATTGAGGCACAGAGAAGTGAAGTGACTTGCCCAAGGTCACACAGCAAACAAGTGGCAGAGCTGGGATTAGAACCCAGGTCCTCTGACTCCCAAGTCCATAATCTTTCCACTAAACAGACACATTCCCTGCCCACAACGAGTTTACTGTCTAGAGGGGTGGGGGAAGACAGACATTAATATAAATAAATTAATTACAGATGTGTACGTAAGTGCTGTGAGGCTGGGCATAAATGCTGTGGGGCTGGGAACTCGAGGCTTCAGGAGGGAGTTGAAGGTTTGAAAGTGCTGGTGGGGGTTGTGGGCATATGCCTTAATGAAGGTAGAGCTGTGGAGCAGAAAAGAGAGCTGAAAGTGTGAATTTTCAGTGGAAAAAGTTGGCCGGGAGGCTGAGTTTCCACTACTTGCAAGGGTGGAAGAAGCAGACTACAGCAGTGATCTAGGGTTGGGAGATTGTGAGTGTGAGATCAGTGAAGGGATAGTAGGGGGTGGATATGGTGGAGCTGAGGCTATGTACTTTTGGAATTGGGGATAGGAGGAGAGTAGTTGAGGTGAGGTGGCCAGGGGTAGGCTGCAGAAACAAAACACAGCACCATCTTTGGGAACGAATTGCACAGAAAAGACCTGAGTTTCAGAAATACTGGAAGTGAAATATAAATAGATCTAGATTTTGTGATGATGTGTATTTAGATCGATCTACATTCTGGCAGTACAGTCTCAAGTGGGTATAGCCAAGGTGAGAGAAGGGTTGTGGGGAGGGAGAGGTGGAGTCAAGAAGTACATTGTTATGGTGATTCTGCCATAGTTCTCCAAATATTCTCCTTGAGACAGAGACAGGTGTTCTGGGAGTCTTTTCCCTGCTATTGTCCCATATATTGCTCCAGGAAAGATCAGAGGTAGCTGCAATGCTAGCATCTCATGGGTGTTGAGGAAAATTGAGACCAATATTTTGCCTGTGTCTGTGGAATCTGAAATTTGTCAGAATACAAATTTGATTCTCTGGGAAAATATTTCAAATCAACAGGCGAGGCGATCATTAAAAATCCTTGAGTCACTCATATAGGAGCTTCTAATCTCTCTGATAACTGCTCAGGAAGCACGCACACGAGAAACCATGCAGATGATTGTAAACTGCTTCTCAGAGCCAATAAAGTGCTGGTGATTCACTATTAGTCTAAGAATTCCAAGGTTATGGGCTACTCAGCATCAAACAAATCTTAGAAACATACAAGGATTAACATTAGTGATGGAATGAATGTTGTACTAGTAGTCTAATGCACAGTGATGAAAGGAAGAACAAATCAAAATGGCTAGTGTGTCTTTGGGGAACTCAAAGACAGTGTGTAGCACCAAAATGGAATCAAGATTCAGTTCAAACTGAAAATATAAAAAAAACCCACTGTATTGTCCATCCTTCTTTACGGCTGGGAGACCTGGACCTGACTGTCACATTCAACTTCAAAAGTATTTCTGCCAATACTATCTACATGCAGTCCTTAAAACAAGCAGTTTAGACAACCAGCACCAAAGCAATGAAGCCATGAGGTCTCATGGAGAGAGCATGGATCTGGGAAGCAGAAGACCTGATTCTAATCCCAGCCATGCCACTTTCCTGCTTTGTGAACTTGGGCAAGTCACTTAACTTCTCTGTGCCTCAATTTCCTCCTTTGTCAAATGGGGATTAACTACCTGTTCTCTCTCCTAGTTAGACTGCGAGCCCTTATCCCAGTGCTTGGCAGATAGTTAAGCACTATCTTAACCAGTACCACAATTTGTACTGTGGCCAGGATATGGGAGGAGAATGGGAGACAGAATGGATACCCAAAAAACTACTGTCTGGCAAGCTGAAATGGGGAACCATAAACAGAGCAGGCAAAAGAAATACATTAAAGGCACAATGAATCAAAATCTCAAATGTTGTTAAATATCTGTGTAAGACAGGTTAACAGGGCAGCAATCAGAAAGAGGGTGAATATCTTTGAGCAGAGAGTGATACAAAAAGGACAAAATGCATTGAATGCCAAGCATTGTTAGGCACTACTGCTAGTAGCAGAGAAGCAGCGTGGATAGAGCACGGGCCTGGGAATCAGAAGATCATGGATTCTAATCCTAACTCTGCCACATGTCTGCTGTGTGACCTTGGGCAAGGCACTTAACTTCTTTGGGTCTCAGTTCCCTCATCTGTAAAATGGGGATTAAGAGTGTGAGCCCCATGTGGGACAAGGACTGTGTCCAACCTGATTAACTTGTATCTATCCCAGTGCTTAGAACAGTTCTTTCATTCATTCATTCAATCATATTTATTGAGTGCTTACTGTGTGCAGAGCACTGTACTAAGCGCTTGGAAAGTGCAAGTTGGCAACATATAGAGACGGTCCCTATCCAACAGCGGGCTCACAATCTAGAAGGGGGAGACAGACAACGAAACAAAACATATTAACACAGTAAAATAAATAGAATAAATATGTACAAATAAAATAAATAAATACGTACAAACATATATAGATATATACAGGTGCTGTGGGGAGGGGAAGGAGGTAACGACGGGGGATAAGGAGGGGGAGGAGGGGGAGAGGAAGGAGGGGGCTCAGTCTGGGAAGGCCTCTTGGAGGAGGTGAGCTCTCAGTAGGGCTTTGAAGGGATGAAGAGAGCTAGCTTGGTGGATGTGCAGAGGGAGGGCATTCCAGGCCAGGGGGATGACGTGGGCTGGGGGTCGACGGTGGGACAGGCAAGAATGAGGCACAGTGAGGAGATTAGTGGCAGAGGAGTGGAGGGTGTGGGCTGGGCTGTAGAAGGAGAGAAGGGAGGTGAGGTAGGAGGCGGTGAGGTGATGGAGAGCCTTGAAGCCGAGGGTGAGGAGTTTCTGCCTGATGCGTAGCTTGATTGGTAGCCACTGGAGATTTTTGAGGAGGGGAGTAACATGCCCAGAGCGTTTCTGTACAGAGACAATCTGGGCAGTGGCGTGAAGTATGGATTGAAGTGGGGAGAGACAGGAGGATGGGAGATCAGAGAGGAGGCTGATGCAGTAATCCAGTTGGGATAGGATGAGCAGTTGAACGAGCAGGGTAGTGGTTTGGATGGAGAGGAAAGGGCGGATCTTGGCAATGTTGCAGAGGTGAGACTGGCAGGTTTGGGTGACAGATTGGATGTGAGGGGTGAACAAGAGAGCGGAGTCGAGGATGACACCAAGGTTGCGGGCTTGTGAGACAGGAAGGACGGAAGTGCCGTGAACAGTGATGGGAAAGTCAGGGAGAGGGCAGGGTTTGGGAGGGAAGACAAGGAGTTCAGTCTTGAACATGTTGAGTTTTAGATGGCGGGCAGACATCCAGATGGAGATGTCCTGAAGGCAGGAGGAGATGCAAGCCTGGAGGGAGGGAGAGAGAGCAGGGGCAGAGATGTAGATTTGGGTGTCATCAGCGTAGAGATGATAGTTGAAGCCGTGGGAGCGAATGAGTTCACCAAGGGAGTGAGTGTAGATAGAGAACAGAAGGGGACCAAGAACTGACCCTTGAGGAACCCCTACAGTAAAGGGATGGGAGGAGGAGGAGGAACCCACAAAAGAGACTGACAATGAATGGCCGGAGAGATAAGAGGAGAACCAGGAGAGAACAGAGTCTGTGAAGCCAAGGTTGGATAGCGTGTTGAGAAGAAGGGGGTGGTCCACAGTGTCGAAGGCAGCTGAGAGGTCGAGGAGGATTAGGATAGTGTATGAGCCATTTGAGTTGGCAAGCAGGAGGTCATTGGTGACCTTTGAGAGGGCAGTTTCCATGGAATGTAGGGGACAGAAGTCAGATTGGAGGGGGTCGACGAGAGAGTTGGCATTGAGGAATTCGAGGCAGCACGTGTAGACGACTCGTTCAAGGAGTTTGGAAAGGAATGGTAGGAGGGAGATAGGGCGATAACTAGAAGGTGAGGTGGAGTCAAGAGAGGGGTTTTTTTTAGTATGGGAGAGACGTGGGCATTTTTGAAGGCAGAGGGGAAGGAACCAGTGGAGAGTGAGCGGTTGAAGATGGAAGTTAAGGACGGGAGAAGGGACGGAGCAAGAGATTTTATAAGATTTCTTCGCACATACTTAATGCTAAACAAGTACAATAATAATAATAATAATAATAATAGTATGTGCAATAGTGCAGCAGGGGGAAATCCTAAAAGAGAGAGTAAGTCTCACATTGTTTTTATCAGTCACACCCACACAACACTGTTAAAATTTCACGATGGTAGTAGCTGTGACCACTACCAGGATACCTAGGATACTCCATGGCCGGGACTGCATCGCAGCCAACCCTGAGGTCTCCCTACCCCTGCTCCTGTTTCTTCCCCTCTTCCCTCCCTGTCATGGTTCTGCTCGTCTGCAATCTCCTGCTCCAGGTCTGGCCCCACACTGCTCTGCCCCAAAAGGAGGGCAGCAGGTGGTCAAATCAGCTGTCTCTGTACCCTAGCCTGTTGCTTCTCTCTTCTAGATTTAGATCCTCTTTGGACTTGTAGTGCAGAGACTCACTAACGGCAATTTCCCAGATTCCCAACTTGCAGATACCCATGGGAAAGTTATGGGTTGGGTCAGGGAATTAGTGGTTCTCTGAAGATCAGTGCTGAGGAAGGATGACACCTGACAGGACACCTGAGGAAGGATTACAGGACTTGACACCTGTCCACATGTTTTGTTTTGTTGCCTCTCTCCCCCTTCTAGACTGTGAGCCCACTGATGAGTAGGGACTGTCTCTATATGTTGCCAACTTGCACTTCCCAAGCGCTTAGTACAGTGCTCTGCACACAGTAAGCGCTCAATAAATATGATTGAATGAATGAATGAATGAAAGGATGGATAGTCTGTTGTTCCCGGCTACATTTGGTGGCCCAGTACAGTGCTTGCGCAGGTCTCTATTTGGAACCACTGTAGAGCTTCTGTAACTACTCTGTCCCAAGGAGAAGATGTTTATGTTTTGAAAAGGCCTAGTGAAAGTCCGGATTAAACTACATAGATGGTGTGTCTAGGTTAGCGTCGTATGCTTTTCTGTTACTTGCATTGAAAAATCAGAAAGTCAGCAAGCTGGAAGGGATCTTGAAAAGGATTTGGTACAGTCCCCTGCCTCCAGGCGGGATGAATTTGCCTAAAACACTCAGGACAATGGCTGTCTTTTCTTTTCTTTAAGATCTCCAAGAATAGAGGCTCCATAACTCCTCTTCAAAGCTTAGCCTAGTATTTGTCACCATAGTAGTCAAGAAGTTATTCCTTAGGTTTATTCTGCA
This sequence comes from Tachyglossus aculeatus, assembly GCF_015852505.1. NCBI lineage: Eukaryota > Metazoa > Chordata > Mammalia > Monotremata > Tachyglossidae > Tachyglossus > Tachyglossus aculeatus. The sequence goes on from NC_052099.1 coordinate 14,793,942, forward strand.
CAGTTCACAGCTTGAATGCCTGAACACCATTCAACCAAAAGTGAATAATGTCACTCACTTCTCGAGTGACCAAATGTTACTAAATCTGTCTTAAAAAGGAAAACCAAGAAGATAAGAGGGAGACCATAGTGTTCTCACACAATTGGATTGGACACCATCTGTTTCCTAAATATGACACAATTTGAATGAGTCTTTTTCCTTTGAGGAAAGTAATACTGAACTTTAAAGGATCATTAAATAAAAAAGGAATCTGTAAAGTGACCAGCCTAGTTATGTTGGCCACTGTTTTTTTTTTTTAATGTTTGGCTCAAAGATCAGTTTTGTTCATGGTGCTTCACTGTTTTTCATAACCCTACACTTTAATATGCTTTACCTGAAATTTTCAACTTGAGAGACATAGCAAAGTATGGTCTCAAACAACTCTGTAGAGTAGATGGGTAGGAGGCCACTGCCCTGTCACAGACTGACCAGTCTGAGATCAGCAGGCAGAGATCGGGAGAGGGGTTGTTCTTCTTGATCAAAACCTTTGTAAAAATGGGCATGCCAGAAGGCGGCCTTCAAAACAGAGATAGGCCCAGGGTGAGTAAAACCCACTGGAGCACGAAGAATCGATCCTTACTTAATAGTAATAATAATAATAATAATTATTATTATTATTATGGTATTTGTTAAGTGCTTACTATGTGCCAGGCACCGTACTAAACGTTGGGGTGGATACAGGCAAATCATGTTGGACACAGTCCCTGTCCCATGTACGCTTGTCTCAACCCCTATTTTACAGATTAGGTAACTGAGGCACAGAGAGGTGAAATGACTTGCCTAAGGCCACACAGCAGACAAGGGACAGAGCTGGGATTAGAACCCATGACCTTCTGACTCCCAGGCCTCCCATGCCTAAAGGTTGTGGGAGGAAGTGTTGATCCTTTTCAGGCCACACTCACAATAAAGGGTAGTATCTCATCATCAGTAGTGTCATCTTGAAAAATGTAGGATGCGTGTGTGTGTATAAATAGTTTTTAGAATATACATATTCTCCTTTCCCATCGCCACCCCCCTTCCCACTCTCCCCGCCCAGGCCCCCGCCAACTCATCCCAATCCAAACCCTCCCCACCCCTCGCACCCTTCCCCCTCCCTCCCCACCCTCGACAGCTGATGCCAAGTGTGGCCTCTGGAACCCCCGCTCCGTTTTAAGTAAGATTCCTTTCATCCTGGACCTTTTCCTTTCCAGTTCTCTACTCCTCCTCGCCCTAACTGAAACATGGCTGTCGTCGGACGACACGGTCTCTTCTGCTGCTCTCTGCAGTGCAGGCCTCTTCTTCTCCCACTCCCCCAGACTCACTGGAAAAGGAGGAGGTGTCGGTTTCCTTCTCGCCCCCCAATGTCGCTTTCGCACTATCCCTCCTCCCCCTTCCCTTTCCTTCCCCTCCTTTGAAGCCCACATTATTCGCCTCTACCACCCCCTCCAGATTCTTGTAGCCGTCATCTACCGCCCTCCGGGCCCCACTTCCAACTTCTTTAACGACTTTGACCCCTTCCTCACATTCCTTCTCTCCTTCTCCATGCCCACTCTGATCCTTGGAGACTTCAATATCCACATGGATATCCCTAACGACTCCTCTGCCGCCCGCCTTCTATCTCTCCTTGACGCTGCCAACCTCTTCCTCCACCCCACCTCACCCACTCACCAACTTGGTCATACCCTCGACCTCATCATCTCCTACCGCTGCACTGTGTCCACTCTCACCAACTCTGTGATCCCTCTCTCTGATCATAATCTTCTCACCTGCCTCCTCACTCACACTCCTTTCCCCTGTAAATCCGTATTACTCCCTCACAGAGATCTCCGCTCTCTGGACCCCACCCATCTTTCGGAACGCCTCACACCCCACCTCGCCACCCTCTCCTCTCTACCCAGTCTTGATGATCAGATTACTGCTCTCAACTCTACCCTTTCTACTCAGCTAGACTCGCTCGCTCCCCTTTCCCTTCGCCGCTCTCGCACCACTAACCCACAGCCCTGGATCACTGCCACTGTCCGCCTCCTTCGCTCTTATGCTCGAGCTGCCGAACGCTGCTGGCGAAAGTCTAAACACCATGCCAACCTCGTTCACTTCAAGTTTATCCTTTCCTGCCTTAACTCAGCCCTCTCTTCTGCCAGACAAAACTATTTCTCCTCCCTTATTGACACCCATGCCCATCACCCCCCGCCAGCTCTTCCGTACATTCAACTCCCTTCTCAGGCCCCCGGTTCCTCCCCCTCCTCCTTCCCTCACCCCCAACGATCTGGCCTCCTACTTCATTAACAAAATTAAATCCATCAGGTCCGACCTCCCCAAAGTCTCTTCCCCCCTTTCTCCAACCCCCCGGCCCTCAACATTCTCTGCTACTCTCCCATCCTTCCCAGTGGTATCCTCAGAGGAACTCTCCTCCCTCCTCTCAAGTGCTACTCCGGCCACCTGTGCTTCTGACCCCATTCCCTCTCATCTTATGAAATCTCTCGCTCCATCCCTTCTCCCCTCCTTAACTTCCATCTTCAACCGCTCACTCTCCACTGGTTCCTTCCCCTCTGCCTTCAAACATGCCCATGTCTCTCCCATCCTAAAAAAACCCTCTCTTGACCCCACCTCACCTTCTAGTTATCGTCCCATATCCCTCCTACCATTCCTTTCCAAACTCCTTGAACGAGTTGTCTACACGCGCTGCCTAGAATTCCTCAACAACAACTCTCTCCTCGACCCCCTCCAGTCTGGCTTCCGTCCCCTTCATTCCACGGAAACTGCGCTCTCAAAGGTCACCAATGACCTCCTGCTTGCCAAATCCAACGGCTCATACTCTGTCCTAATCCTCCTCGACCTCTCAGCTGCCTTTGACACTGTGGACCACCCCCTTCTCCTCAACACGTTATCTGACCTTGGCTTCACAGACTCCGTCCTCTCCTGGTTCTCCTCTTATCTCTCCGGTCGTTCTTTCTCAGTCTCTTTTGCAGGCTCCTCCTCCCCCTCCCATCCTCTTACTGTGGGAGTTCCCCAAGGTTCAGTGCTTGGTCCCCTTCTGTTCTCAATCTACACTCACTCCCTTGGTGACCTCATTCGCTCCCACGGCTTCAACTATCACCTCTACGCTGATGACACCCAGATCTACATCTCTGCCCCTGCTCTCTCCCCCTCCCTCCAGGCTCGCATCTCCTCCTGCCTTCAGGACATCTCCATCTGGATGTCCGCCCGCCACCTAAAGCTCAACATGTCGAAGACTGAACTCCTTGTCTTCCCTCCCAAACCTTGTCCTCTCCCTGACTTTCCCATCTCTGTTGACGGCACTACCATCCTTCCCGTCTCACAAGCCCGCAACCTTGGTGTCGTCCTCGACTCCGCTCTCTCATTCACCCCTCACATCCAAGCCGTCACCAAAACCTGCCGGTCTCAGCTCCGCAACATTGCCAAGATCCGCCCTTTCCTCTCCATCCAAACTGCTACCCTGCTCATTCAAGCTCTCATCCTATCCCGTCTGGACTACTGCACTAGCCTTCTCTCTGATCTCCCATCCTCGTGTCTCTCTCCACTTCAATCCATACTTCATGCTGCTGCCCGGATTATCTTTGTCCAGAAACGCTCTGGACATATCACTCCCCTCCTCAAAAACCTCCAATGGCTACCAATCAATCTGCGCATCAGGCAGAAACTCCTCACCCTGGGCTTCAAGGCTCTCCATCACCTCGCCCCCTCCTACCTCACCTCCCTTCTCTCCTTCTACTGCCCAGCCCGCACCCTCCGCTCCTCCACCACTAATCTCCTCACTGTACCTCGCTCTCGCCTGTCCCGCCATCGACCCCCGGCCCACGTCATCCCCCGGGCCTGGAATGCCCTCCCTCTGCCCATCCGCCAAGCTAGCTCTCTTCCTTCCTTCAAGGCCCTGCTGAGAGCTCACCTCCTCCAGGAGGCCTTCCCAGACTGAGCCCCTTCTTTCCTCTCCCCCTCGTCCCCCTCTCCATCCCCCCGCCTTACCGCCTTCCCCTCCCCACAGCACCTGTATATATGTATATATGGTTGTACATATTTATTACTCTGTTTATTTATTTATTTATTTATTTTACTTGTACATTTCTATCCTACTTATTTTATTTTGTTGGTATGTTTGGTTCTGTTCTCTGTCTCCCCCTTTTAGACTGTGAGCCCACTATCGGGTAGGGACTGTCTCTATGTGATGCCAATTTGTACTTCCCAAGCGCTTAGTACAGTGCTCTGCACATAGTAAGCGCTCAATAAATACGATTGATTGATTGATTGATATTGCATTTATGCATACATGCTCCTACAGGGCAGGGGTCATTGTCTTATACTTTCTGTGAAACCCCTCTCAACTCATTAATCTGGGAGTCAAACAAATACTGTAGATTAACTAGGAAATTAAATTGTTCTGTCTTTAATGCCCATATGGGAACCGGATGATGAAACAAAATCACTGAAAAAAAATAAATGATGAGAGAAGATTTTGATTGAAATAGAGAGACCTGAGTGACCTTCTCAGAATTGAACAGAGTGTGAAATGTGATTTTGATCTCTTCACAATGATTATCAAATTCCCGAGGCTTAATGTAACCATTTGGGACCAAATATTCTCTAGCTGTCATGCAGATGACTCACTTAAACCATAATTACTGATTCTTAGATGAAACATGGGCAGCAATATTCACATATGATTAGCTTAGTTAAACTCATTAGCAACAATTTATTGTCTTGCTGAATAGCTCTGCATCATATAGAGTTGGTTCTTCCCACCCCAAGGCTAATTCTACTAATAAAATAATTTGTTTTGCAGAAGACATTTACAAGGGAAAGTGGTTAAAGTAGCATCGAATCTATAATGAGGGATACATTTTGCTTTGCACAAAATCGGAAAGGTCTTATTTAATTTGCTGCAGAAGGTCATCAAGTTGATAGCTACTGAAGTTGCTGGACTAAATTCCTGGGTCTATCATTTATTCTCAATTGATTTATGGATTTAAACAATGTGTAATGTTTTCCTCCTTTGAGAAGAAAATACTTATTCTACTCATTTGTAGCTAGAGATGTCATTATGTTGTACTATTACATAGGCCTCAAAGGGATTGTTAAGGTCATTGAAATTTATTACTATGCCCCTACTACCAAATTCCTGGCTAATTTATTTTAAACAGGATGAATGATGCTAACGTATGTATTTGAGATGGAAGAAACAGCATTTCACAGAATTATTTTGAGTGTCCAATAGGCAAGAACAAAATAAGAGGTCCGTAAAGCTTCCTTTTCAATCTAAAAAGGATTTTGAACCTTTTCCAAAGCAGTGTAAACTACATAGATGGTGTGTCTAGGTTAGCGTCGTATGCTTTTCTGTTACTTACATTGAAAAATCAGAAAGTCAGCAAGCTGGGAGGGATCTTGAAAAAGATTTGGTACAGTCCCCTGCCTCCAGGCGGGATGAATTTGCCTAAAACACTCAGGACAATGGCTGTCTTTTCTTTTCTTTAAGATCTCCAAGAATAGAGGCTCCATAACTCCTCTTCAAAGCTTAGCCTAGTATTTGTCACCATAGTAGTCAAGAAGTTATTCCTTAGGTTCAACAGAAACTCATCCAATTTTAATTTAAGCTTATTTCCTCACGTCTGATCCTCATCCTCCATAACAAACCCTTCATTGATCTATCAATCATATACTTCATATACCATATACTTAGTATGTGAAGCTCACTGTGTCTCATGCTGCATACATGTGCACAAACTTGTGTTTTCCAACACCCCAGTGCACTGTGTCTGATCAGGCTCACGTTGTCCAACAAAAGTTCCCTATTCAGGCCAAAATAGGTAGTGAAAACTCATAGTGAGGCCAAATTGAGTTTACTCAACTAAAATAAAACACATTGTGTGGCTACATATTTTTACTTTAAGTTTCTAATATTCAAATAATTTAGCACATCGAAATATAAAAAATATCCTTCTGACAGAAAGGAGAGACCAGATTTCATTTCCAGTTTCTTTCAACTTTCACATATTGGCTCATTTTCACTGCAATTATTTATAATTTGGGGAGATGATACTCACAGTTTCCATTGAAAGTGAAATTATTTCCAAACTTGTGTTATCAACAGTTGTTCCCTTCTTTATCTTATCTGTTGGCAAAGTTCACACTCCCAGCCTCCATAGCAGTTCTTATCAACCAGTGATAGATATGAAGTCCAATAGTGGTATTTCATAGGAGACTAGGTGGGACTTAGCTTAAGCTCCTTATTTAAACTATTGTTGTGTTTGCTTTACTAAGGGAGGATGAGAATGAAGGTCATCTCTTTTCCTCCTTGTCTGCATTTCAGTACTGTTGGGTTTCTTTTATGTAAAGGTAAAATTACTTTTGAGCTCATGTCCCTGCTGGTGATATTTTACTTCTCCATTTAGTTCTTCAACTATTCCTCTTCTCCCACATTTGGTCCTTTGGTGGTGTAGAACAATGGTCAAATAAACACCTGAATGGAGCGCCAACAGGAAAAGGTTGTAAATAATTGCTCTATAAAAGCCCACTAGAGAATCTTCACAGGTCCTTGATTCCTTGACTCCTCTCTCTTTTGACCCACACATTCAGCCAGTCACCAAATCCTGTCAGTTCTTTCTTCACAACATCTCTGGAATCTGCCCATTCATCTTCATCCAAATGACCACAACACTGGTCTTAGCACTTGATATATCCTGCCTTGACTACTGCATCAGCCTCCCCACTGACCTCCCTGCCTCCAACATCTCCAGTCCATACGTCACTCTGCTGCCTGAATCATTTTTCTAAAACACTGGCCCATGTCTCCCCACTCCTCCAAAACCTACAAGGATTGTCCATACATCTCTGCATCCAGCAGAAATTCCTGATTATTGCTTTTAATAATAATAACTTGGGCAGTTGTTATGTGCTTAATATGGGTCAAGCACTGTTCTAAATGGTGGAGTAGATTCCGTCCTCGTACCACATGAGGTTCATAATTTAAGTAGAGGGGAGGATGGGTACTGACTCCCTATTTTATAGTCAAGGAAACTGAAGCACAGAGAAGTTAAGTGACTTGTTCAAGGTCACACAGCAGGCAAGTAGTGGAGCCAGGATTAGAACCCAGGTCCTCTGACTCCCAAGCCAAGAGTCTTTCCAATAGGCCACACTGCTTCTCACTAATTTAAGGCAATCTATCAGCTCTTTCCTCCCTACTTATTCTTGCTGCTCTCTGACTATACGCTAGTGTTCACACTTCTCTCCTCTCAAGTCAACTTACTCACTATGCCTCTTTCTCATCTCTCTAGCCACTGATCTCTCACTCACACCCTCCCCCATGATTGGCTTTCCCTCCCCGTGTACCTCTGACAGGCCACTACTCTCCCCAGCTTCAAGGCAAACATCAGGCCTTCCCTGATTAATCTTTCATCTGTCCATCCTATTTTCCTGCCACTTCAGTATTTCTGTGTCACCTAATCATTTGGGAACTCACACATCCCCACTGCATTTCTGTACAGATTTAAACTCTGTTGCTTCCCCCTACCTGTAATTTATTGTGGTGTCTCTCTCCCTGCACTAGATTGAAATGCTTCTCACAGAGTAAGCACTCAATAGGTATTATTGACAGTGGCAGACTAAATGATGAGAATTGGGCCCCAAAGTCACAATTCCCACTTGCTAGATTTCTTTTTCTTTTTTTTTTTGTAGAGTGATTTGGCCTTCCATAGCTCTCATGGAAGCAAGGATTTACCTCACTTTGGTTCTTTGCAAGAGTATCTTATTTCATAAATACATTTCAGAGACATGCCTGGTGCTCCCTACCTGAACTGAATTTGAGTACCTTTAACATCGACAAAACTTAAAATGATAGTGTCTCCAGAGTTTAGACAGTGAGATATCAAAATTTTTAAGCAGGGATTCATTTGACTACACGTGAGAGGTTTAAGCATTTTCAAGTGCAGCTGATGCAACAAGGTAATTTCTTTACAAGATAAATCTTCATTTCACTGAAACTCTTTTAGTCATGCTGCTTCAGTTGCAGATAAATGGCCATCATCATCCAGAGAAAGTCAAGTGGGAGAAAACAGTACAATCTTTATAATCAGAAGACATTATATACCTGAGGAAAACATTTTCTACTTAGCAACAGTCTCCAGCTTGATAGAGCAAAATGTATGGCTTCGAAATCAATTTGGTATTAGTGGATTACTTGTTTTCTGACAGTGAATGGGATTCCACTTATCATTATTATCACTGCCATTAATGGCATTTATGAGCACTTATGTGCAGAACACTGTATTAAGTGCTTGGAAGAGTATAATACAACAAAATTGGCAGACACTTTCCTTGCCCACAAGCTTACAGTCTGGAGGGGAAACAGACATTAATATGAATAAATTACTTATAATATGTAATTTAAAGATATGTACATAAGTGACCAAAGGTCATACATCCAAAGGTGTAGATGATGCAGAAGGGAAAGGAGCAGGGGAAAAGAAGGCTTAATTGGGGAAGGCTTCTCAGAAGAGAGGTGACCTTAATAGTGCTTTGGAGGTAGGGAAAATGATGGTCTGGTGTATATGAACTGTGAGAAGGTTCCAGGCTAGAGGGTGGACATGGACATGATTACCTTAGAGAGGGCTGTTTCCATGGAGTGAAGGGGGTAGAAGCCAGATTGGAGGGGATCAAGGAGAGCACTGGGGGAGAGAAAGTGGAGACAGTGGCTGTAGACAACTCACTCAAGGACTTTGGAGACTTTGGAGGAAGAAGACAGGGAGATAACTGGAGGGAGCCATTGGGTCAAGGGAGGGTTTTTTTTTAGGATGGGAATAGGTAAGCATGTTGGAAAGCAGTGAGGAAGAAGCTGTTGGAAAGTGAATGGTTAAAGATGGCAGTCAAGGAGGGAAGAAGGGAAGAGGAGAGTGTTTTAATAAGGTATGAAGGGATGGGGTCAGAAGAACAGGTGGAGGAGGCAGATTTAGAGAGGAGGTTTAAGAGCTCTTCTTGTGATACTGAAAGAATAATTTATGAAAAAATAATAAGAAAAGGAAAAAGAAGAAGAAGGTTGGGTAACTTTTTAAAAACCTTCATTTTAGCTACTTCAGATCCTTAATAACCAGAGCAATGAAAAAACACTTGGTAATAAATGATGACAATTTTAAATAGGCAGCAAGGCCAACCACTATCTCTATAATAATTCCCTGTGAGTTTCTGCCTTGGTGTCATCTTGGACATGTTGAGTTTTAGATGGCGGGCAGACATCCAGATGGAGATGTCCTGAAGGCAGGACATCTCCATCTGGATGTCTGCCCGCCACCTAAAACTCAACATGTCCAAGACGGAACTCCTTGTCTTCCCTCCCAAACCCTGCCCTCTCCCTGACTTTCCCATCTCTGTTGACGGCACTACCATCCTTCCCGTCTCACAAGTCCGCAACCTTGGTGTCATCCTCGACTCCGCTCTCTCATTCACCCCTCACATCCAAGCCATCACCAAAACCTGCCGGTCTCCACTCCGCAACATTGCCAAGATCCGCCCTTTCCTCTCCATCCATACCGCTACCCTGCTCGTTCAAGCTCTCATCCTATCCCGTCTGGACTACTGCATCTGCCTTCTCTCTGCTCTCCCATCCTCGTGTCTCTCCCCACTTCAATCCATACTTCATGCTGCTGCCCGGATTGTCTTTGTCCAGAAACGCTCTGGGCATGTTAATCCCCTCCTCAAAAATCTCCAGTGGCTACCAATCAATCTGCGCATCAGGCAGAAACTCCTCACCCTGGGCTTCAAGGCTCTCCATCACCTCGCCCCCGACCTACCTCACCTCCCTTCTCTCCTTCTACAGCCCACCCCACACCCTCTGCTCCTCTGCTGCTGATCTCCTCACCATACCTCGTTCTCACCTGTCCCACCATCGACCCCCGGCCCACGTCATCCCCCGGGCCTGGAATGCCCTCCCTCTGCCCATCCGCCAAGCTAGCTCTCTTCCTCCCTTCAAGGCCCTACTGAGAGCTCACCTCCTCCAGGAGGCCTTCCCAGACTGAACCCCTTCCTTCCTCTCCCCCTCGTCCCCCTCTCCATCCCCCCATCTTACCTCCTTCCCTTCCCCACAGCACCTGTATATATGTATATATGTTTGTACATATTTATTACTCTATTTATTTATTTATTTATTTATTTTACTTGTACATACCTATTCTATTTATTTTATTTTGTTAGTATGTTTGGTTTTGTTCTCTGTCTCCCCCTTTTAGACTGTGAGCCCACTGTTGGGTATGGACTGTCTCTATATGTTGCCAACTTGTACTTCCCAAGCGCTTAGTACAGTGCTCTGCACACAGTAAGCGCTCAATAAATACGATTGATTGATTGATTGATTGATCTCCAAACGCCAATGCCTATCAAACTCACAGATTCAATCTACTGCTAAATCCTGCCAGTTCATCGTAGAAAATTCTTTTTGGATCGGCCTATCAACTGACATAGCCTGTGTGGATCAACCCCTCCTCCTAGAAACACTTTTTGACCTTTGTTTTTCTGACACAGTTCTCTCCTAGTTCTCTTTTTACCTCATTTTTTCCTCCTTCCCTGTCTCTTTCATCAGCTCTTTCTCTGCCTACCTCTTAACTTTGGGGATGCTTCATGTTCTGTCCTGGGTCCTCTTCTATTCTCAATATGCTCACCTCCTTGGGAGCTCATCTGCTCCCTCAGCTTCCAATACCACCTCTAGGTCGATGCTTCTCAAGTCTACCTTAGCCCCGATCTCTCTCTTTCTCTGAAATCTCACATCTTCTCCTACCTCCGTCGACACCTAGCAGAGTGGCCAAGTGGAAAGAGAATGAGCCTGGGAGTCAGAGAACCTGTGTTCTAATCCCAGCTCCACCATTCATTCATTCAGTCAGTCAGTCATATTTATTGAGCACTTACTGTGTGCAGAGCACTGTACTAAGCACTTGGGAACACAAGTTGGCAACATATAGAGACGGTCCCACCACTTGTATGCCGTGTGACCTCGGGCAAGTCACTTAATTTCTCTATGCCTCAATTTACTTCATCTGTAAAATGGGGATTAAGGCTATGAAATGGGACAGGGGCTGTGTCTGAACTGATTATCTTGCATCTACTCTAGCACTTAGGACAGTGCCTGGCACATAGTCAGTGCTTAAGAGAGACCATAAAATAAAATAATAAAAAATCTCAAACTCAATATGACCCAAATTCAATTTCTCTCCCATATTATCTCCCCAACCTAACTTTCCCATCACAGTTAACAGCACCACCATGCTCGCCAACTTTAAAGCCCATTACTATTGACTCCTCTCTCTCTTCAAGTCCCATCTTCAATCTGGCATCAAATCCTGTTGGTACTTCCCCCTCAACATTTCCAAGGCATGCCAATTACTCTCCATCTTAATAGCTAACACACTGAACCAGGCACTTGTACTCCAGCTTGATTATTACATCAGCCTCCTTACTGATCTCCCTGCCTCAAGGATCCCCTGCTTCTCCTTTACTTTGCTCCATTGACTGGATCATTTTTCAAGACCCTTTGCCTCCACTATCTCTCCTCCAATTCTCTCCTTGGCCCCCTCCGATCTGGCTTCCATCCTGGCACTCCACACCCTAAGGTCACCAATGACCTCCTTCTTGCCAAATTTGAGAAGCAGCATGGTCTAGTGGATAGAGTGAGGGCCTGAGAGTTAGCATTAATCAATCAATCAATCAGTTGTGTTTATTGATTGTGTGCTTTGTGCAGAGCACTATACTAAGCACTTGGGAGACTATAACACAACAACATAACAGACACATTCCCTGCCCACAACGAACATACAGTCTAGAGGGGGAGATGACATTAAGTAAATTATGGATATGTTCATAAGTACTGTAGGACTGTGGAGGAGGTGAATAAAGGAAGCAAGTCAGGGTGATGCAGAAGGGAGAGGGAGAAAATGAAATGAGATCTTAGCTACGGAAGGCCTCTTGGAGGAGATGTGCCTTCAGTAAGGCTTTGAAAGTGGGCAGAGCAATTTTCTAATGTGGAAAGGGAGGGAATTCAAGGCAAGAGGCAGAATGTGGGTGAGAGGCCAGTGGCAAGATAGATGAGATCAAGAAACAGTGAGTGGGTTCGCCTTAGAGGAGCAAAGTGTGCAGGCTGGGTTGTAGTAGGAGAGTAGTGAGGTGAGGTAGGAGGGGCAAGTTGATTGAGTGCTTTAAAGTCAAGGGTGAGGAGTTTCTGTGTGATTTTCGGAATGACCTTGAAAATAAGGAAGATGGTGCTCTGTTGGATGTAAGATAGAGGGAGAGCCAGGCAGGAGGGAGGGCTTGAGTAAAGGTCAATGGTGAGGGAGACAAGAATGAGGTTCATTGGGTAGATTGATTTAAGATGAGTGAAGGCTTATGATAATTTCAACTCCATCCACATTTTTCCTTCAACAATTAACTTTAAGGAAAGCAAGATAAATGCATCTCATTGTATTTGGGCCTGAACTATTAAAAATCAGGGCTCCCTCTGTCATGTGTTCACCAGAAAAATTTTAGTGAATTGCTATATTTATTTTGTTTGTGAACAAATGAACAGAGTTAAAAATTATTCTCAATTGCATCCTATCCCAACGGGGTTTGGCTCAACAATGTAGTAAATATCTTACTTGGTGAAAATATTGTCACTCTTTTGGGCCTTCAGAGAAAAGTGTGGCACAATGGTCTTTTTCATTATAGTCCCTAGTGACGTGAAATAATAGAATAATAAAGATGGAGGTGACTTCGAGGCCATCTTGCCTAGCCCTCTTCCACTAGATATGGGAAAAATCTTATAAATTCAGGATAGAAGGCCTCAATTCTAAAGAAAGAACAAAAATGCAAAAGAGTAATAAGTCGTACTCTGCCTTGACTACTGAATCTGCCTCCTTACTAATCTCCCTACCTTCAGTACCTCCTCTCTCCAGTCAAGGGAGAGATTGGAGGTTGAGAATCAAAAAATCAGTGAGATTCTACATGTGGAACTAAGGGCAGGATTTAACCCAGTATGTAAGTTGTTTAGCGCTGCAGAGGCAGCTGCCTTCCCATCTGCCAGCCCAAAACTAAAGAATTTATATCAAATGGAAACTGCACACATGAAAGGAAAGACTGGTCATAAATGGAATTGCAATTAGTAAGTTCTATTCTCTTGGCTGCAAGCACTCCAGGAATTAATTAGTTTTGTGAAATAAATCAAAGTTAGGGGGGAAAAATAGGCATGGTTTTAATTAAGCCTGACTGCTCTAGTGGAAGAAAATAGTTATTGTAAAGTGATCTGAACATCCGTAGACCATTCATTCAGTAGTCTCTAAAAGCAATCTGATTAAGCAAAGTTTAAATACCTATCCTATGGGTTTATTTTAAAGGAGAATATCTCTTTGAAAAGAGAACTGCAGATTGTAGCTTTCAGAATTTTTACAGTAATGTTGATTTTCATACAATGAACATCACTTGCCTTGTATTAGTAAGAAGATGTGTAGATTGGTAGGATTTATGCCAAAGTTACAAGAGTAAGAATACTTTGAATAAAACCGAAAGTTTAGCAAAGAGCTTCGCCTTTTATTCTGGGGATATTACCCTATATGGCTTGCTTGAACTGAGTAGTTTTATAATTAAGCAATTGATAATTTGGGAGCACTTCTGAGCTGGAAAGGTATCTCTTGTCTGGTTAATTAGTTACTTATAATAATAATAATGATGGCATTTGGTTAAGCGATTACTATGTGCCAAGCACTGTTCCAAGCACTGGGGGGATACAGGGTAATCAAGTTGTCCCACGTGGGACTCACACTCTTAATCCCCATTTTACAGATGAGGGAACTGAGGCACAGAGAAGTTAAGTGATGATCAAAGTCACACAGCTGACAAGTGGCAGAGGTGGTATTAGATTAGAATGATGGAATAATTTACCATTATGAATGAAATTGTCTTCAGGAAGAACAAGAGACTGAGGGTCAGTTTTGAAAATGCAGTAGGTGTAATAATAATAATTACTATATTTGTTAAGTGCTTACTATGTGCCAAGCACTGTTCTGAGCAAGTAGCAGCCTCATCAGTAAGGCAAAAGACTATCTTTATATGCACACAGAATAGAATGGAATGGTGGATGTACAAACATATGTATACATATATTTTTATTTCAATTGCACATACAATATAAGCAGATTGGACACTATCCCTGTCCAATGTGGGGCTCAGTCTAAGGAGGATGGAGAATGGGACAGGGACTGTGTCCAACCCAACAACATTGTATCTAACTCAGCACTTAGTATAGTGCCTGTCACATTGTAAGTACTTAACAAACAGTATCAAAAACAAAAAAACAAAAGAAACTCAGGTTCTCTGACTCTCAGGCCCATGCTTTTTTCACTAGGTCACACCTAATAATAATAATTATAGGGTTTTTTTAGCGCTTACTATGCCCAGACACTGTACTTAGTGCTGGGGTGGATTCAGGCAAATCAGGTTGGACACAGTCACTGCCCCATGTGGGGCTCCCAGTCTCAATCCCCATTTTACAGAAGAGGTAACCAAGACACAGAGAAGTGAAGTGACATGACCAAGGTCACACAGCAGACAAATGACAGAACCAGGATTAGAACCAATGACCTTCTGACTCTCAGGACCATGCTCTATTCACCTCACCATGCTGCTTCTCTAAATACACTTGCTTGTATCTACAACTGAGTGGTCAAAATAAATAAGTTGAGTGGACATATGAGGAGAGGGTAAATAAGTCATAAGTGCTAGAGTTGGCTGAAGGAATAGTATGGCTCAGGTTGCTGGGAAATTAATTGCGGAAAGGTTGCTAAAGGAGGTGGAGTCTCAGGAGGGTAACTGTGGTCTGTCTGATGTGGCAAGGAGGGATTTCCAGGTCTAGGGACAAATATGAGTGTGCGGATGGATATTGTGGAGGAGAGCTAGAAGTGGGTCTCAGAAGGAGTGAAGAGAGTAGTTTGGGGAATAGTGGGTGAAGATAGGTAAAGTGGGGCCAGATGGTGGGAAGCCTTCAAGTCAATCCTGCGATTTCATTTGATGCAAAGAGATACGGGCAGCCAGGTAAGGGCATGGAGGAGAGGAGAGATGTGGTCCGAGTGACACTTCAGGAAGATCTAAGTGCTAGTACAGTGCTTGGCACACAGTAAGTGCTCAATAAATACGATTGAATGAATGAATGAATGATCTACCTTAGCATGTAGAATAGGGTGGATGAGGCAGGGGCATGTAGTGTAATAATAATATTGATGATGGTATTTGTTAAACGCTTACTATTTGCCATGCACTGTTCTAAGCGCTGGGGTAGATACAAGGTTATCAGGTTGTCCCACGTGGGGCTCACAGTCTTAATCCCCATTTTCCAGATGAGGTAACCGGGGCACAGAGAAGTGAAGTGACTTGCCCAAAGTCACACAGCTGACAAGTGGCGGAGCCAGGAATAAAACCCATGACCTCTGATTCCCAGGCCAGTGCCCCTTCCACTAAGCCACGCTGCTTCTCAGTGTAGAGTGGATGGGGCAGAAGATGGAAGCTGGGAGGCTAAATGCAGTAGTCTAGCTGAATACAACCAGAGCTTGTACCAGAATTATAGCAGTTTTGGTAGAGAGGAAGGGGCAGACCCAGGAGATGTTGTGCAGGAAGAACCGACAGGATTTGGCAGTAGACTGAATGTGAGAGTTTGATGTTACAGAAGAGTAGAGGATGACATCAAAGTGGTAGGCATCCGGGACAGGGAGGATGGTGGAGTTGGAGACTGAGATGGGAAATTCATGGGAGGAGTTGGTTTACTGGGAAAAATGAGGAGTTCCGACTGACAGAGGCATGGATGAATGGGGCAATACTTTATATGTCCTTTCAGATACTTTTCTAAGATTTACTGTACGTTGTCCATTACAACAGAATTCAACTAAACTAAAAACTCCGAACACTCTGGTATGTTTTCATAATTGATGCTACTTTCTACAAGAAAAAATTATTAAAGCCAATAACTTGGAATGAGTGATTCTTTGTTAAGTGAGCTGTAAGCAAATAAGTGTTCCCTGGCCCTAGCCAGGAAATGTTGTTTTAAACATTTGGATATTCTTGTCCTTAACCTTTCCATTAGCGTAGCTCAGTGGAAAGAGCATGGCCTTGGGAGTCAGAGGTCATGGGTTTGAATCCTGCTCCCCTATTTGTCAGCTGTGTGACTTTGGGCAAGTCACTTAACTTCTCTGGGCCTCAGTTCCCTCATCTTTAAAATGGGGATGAAGAATGTGAGCCCCACGTGGGACAAACTGTTAACCTTGTATCTACCCCAGCGCTTAGAACAGTGCTTCTAGACTGTGAGCCCACTGTTGGGTAGGGACCGTCTCTATATGTTGCCAACTTGTACTTCCCAAGCACTTAGTACAGTGCTCTGCACACAGTAAGCGCTCAATAAATATGATTGAATGAATGAATGCTCGGCACATAGTAAGCACTTAAGAAATACCGTCATTATTATTACTACCCCCTTCCCCTCTCCAAAGCACTTGTATACATTTGTCCATATTTATTACTGTATTTTATTAATGATGTGTATATACCTATAATTCTATTTATCTATTTTGATGATATTGACGCCTATCTACTTGTTTTGTTTTGTTGTCTGTCTCCCGCTTCTAGGCTGTGAGCCCATTGTTTGGTAGGGATTGTTTCTATCTGTTGCCAAATTGTACTTTCCAAGCACTTAGTACAGCGCTCTGCACATAGTAAGCACTCAATAAATACAATTGAATGAATGAATGAATATACTAAACTTATCTTTTTTACAGTTTAAGAAAAAAGGCAGAAAACAATATTCATGTAAACATTTTGTTTATGTCGAGATGCACGATGTGCATAAATTGAATTTCTTTAGTAAATCTCTTTGATTCACATTTCAATATACACTTTTGTGGGCTTACTGAACAATGTTTCTGCCATGGAGAAAACTTACAAGGGGATGGAGTAATCAATCAACGAACCATGTTTATTGAGCGCTTACTGCGTGCACGGCACTGTATTAAGTGCTTGGGAGGGTACAGTACAACAGAATTGGTAGACACATTCCCTGCCCACAATGAACTCAAAACCTAGAAGGGAAGACAGACATTAATATAAATAAATCACTTACAAATATGTACATAAGTGCTGTGGGGCTGAGGGAAGGGTGAATAAAAATAACAAATCAGAATGATGCAGAAGGGAGTGGGAAAAGAGGAAATGAGGGCTTAGTCAAGGAAGGTCTATTGGAGGAGCTGTGCCTTCAATAAGGCTTTGGTGGGGGGGAGAGTAATTGTCTGTCAGATACGAAAAGGGAGGATGTTCCAGGCCAGAGGCAGGATGTGGGCGAGAGGTCGGTGGCAAGATAGATGAGATTTAGATACAGTGAGTAGATTGACATTTGGGGAGCTAAGTATGTAGACTGGGTTGTAGTAGGAAAGCAGTGAGGTGAGGAAGGAGGGGGCAAGGTGATTGAGTGCTTTATAGCTGATGGTAAGGATTTTCTGTTTGATGAGGAGGTGGATAGGAGTAGGGAAACATGGACGGAACATTTTTGTAGAAAAATTGTTCTGGGCAGCAGAGTGAAGTATAGATTGGAGTGGGGAGGAGAGGAGGCAGGGAGGTCATCAAGAAGATGGATACAGTAATCAAGATGGGATAGGATATGTGCTGGGAGTAACGTAGTAGCAGTTTGGAGAAGGAAGAGCAGATTTTAGCGATGTTCTGAAGACTGAACTGACAGGATTTAATGATAGATTGAATATGTGGGTTGAATGAGAGAGATGAGTCAAGGGTTACAGGTTTGCAAGATGGGAAGGATGGTGCTTCTGTCTAATGATGGGAAAATCAGTAATGAAACTTTTTAGGAAAATTCTCACTACTTGATTTTCCCACAAGATATTTGTGTACAGTTTCAATACAAGTGGTTGGGGAAAGAAAGTGAAATGGAGCTGCCTTCAGTGAAGAATTAAAATTTCCTAGAGATTTGGACAAATGAAGCCAAAGACAGCCATGCACATTATCTTGGGAACACTGGCCCAAAGTCTAAAAGAAGTGAACTTGGACCAAAAAGACATTAGGTAATGGATATCCAAAAAACAAAAAAACCCAAAAAAATTTTGAATTAAAATTAAACCTATCATCCAAAGCCCCGTGAATTTACTGTGTAAGCGCATGTTGCATGTGGCATGTGGTTGAATTATGGCTAAGACATATGTTACTGTGGGAAGGACCAACAAATATTTTCTGATGAGGTAAAATATTTTGTAAAATTCAGGTAATAATAGTGGTGGCATTTGTTAAGCACTTGCAACATGTTGAACACTGTACTAAGTGCTGAGGTAGATACAAGATAATTAGGTTGGACACAGTCCCTGGACCACAAGGAGCTCCCAGTCTGTGGGGGGAAGGGAAAACGGGTATTTATTTCCCATTTTACCGTTGAGGAACTTGAGGCACAGAGAAGTTAAGTGACTTGCCCCAGGTCACACAGCAGGCAAGTAGTGGAGCTGGGATTAGAACCCAGATCCTCTGACTCCCAGACCCATGCTCTTTTCCTATGCTCTTGGGAAAGAGCATGGGCCTGGGAGTCAGAGGACCTGTGTTCTAATCCAGCTATGTCATTTGTCTTCTGTGTGACCATGGGCAAGTCACTTATCTTCTTTGTGCCTCAATTTCCTCATCTGAGGAATTAAATTAAATTAAATTCAACTCCCTCCTACTTAGACTTTGAGCCCCATATGGGACAAGGACTGTGTCCAACCTAATTAACTTGTTACTACCCCAGCACTTAGTACAGTGCTTGGCACATATTATTATTATCATTTTCACTAGGCCACACTGTGGTCTCATGGCACTGATTAAAGTGTTTAAAGGTAGATGAAGTATTAGTAACTAAATAACAGCATCTCCTTAAAACAATAGAAGTCTTACAGATTTGATTTATATATAGTATTCTGTTTGTCACTGGAGAATTTTAAATCGCGCACTAATGTGATCTCCCTTTCCTAGCGAGTCATTCCTTCAAAATACCATTCCAGCATGAACACATATCACTAATTCAATTCACTTCATAGAACAAACTGACCAAATTCAGAGAGGCCTCCAATGGTGAAATCAGATCACTCAGCAGACAACTCTTCAGAATTGCTTGCCTACCCTAAGAATTTCAGTGTTTTCTGTATGGGTCCCAGGAATAATCAGGATTCATTCATTCAATCAGTCACATTTATTGAGTGCTTACTGAGTGCAGAAGACTGGGCTAAGTGCTTGGGATCAGTCAAAACCAATCCTTAGCAACAGCAGTGACCCCAGGTACTGAGAGAGAAATTTCCATATTGAATAACAAGATATATTTGAAACCTTACAGTGCAAAATTAAAGGAATAGGATGCAGTTTGACCCATCACGTGTATGCTGGTGTTCCATGATAAGACAGTTGTTTTCTGACTAGTTTTCTATTTGATGCTGCACTGCAAGTTTAAAATTACCAGGTGAGTCCTCTTGGGAGCCTGCTTTGAGTCAGTGAGGTAGGCAAGCTTATGGTACCTTTTCTAGAATCTCCCCCATTTGAGGTGAACAGCACGTCCCTTCTTAGGACTGCTCAGACACCCAGGGTGTTGTGAAACATGACTGCTTTCTGTCTCATCAGCAATTGAAAGAGCTAGGCCACCAACGTGTATAGGAGTTTGGTTTAGGGAAGGAAAGGGGCTTTCCAATTGTTCAGCAGGATGTGTGCTTGAGTTATTTTTTCAGTTGTGGTAATGGTTTTTGCTGAGCCATCCACACTGTCTCACCCAGTACCCCTGTGACTAGCAGCAGACATCTTGAGATAGCTCATCAGGGTTAGGAGTGAAGTTCATGGCTGTGGGAAAAAATATTTCTGTCCCTTGGCCTCTAGAGCATTAGATACTGTTATGCTCTCATCTGCTTCTTCTGCCTTGATTGAGTTCTGCTTTACAAAAATATTAGGGTTTTTTTAAACTATTCAAACAGAAAATGTTTAGACTATTAGGTTGGCCTCTTTGTACAATAAGGAAAATTGGCCTATGGAAGCTTCGAAGGATAATGGAGGTTGGGAAAGGGGAAAGGAAAACAAAATAGATGTAAAGATAAGAAGCAGCGTGGCCTAGTGCAAAGATATGGACCTTGGAGTCAGAGGACCTGGGTTCTAATCCTGGCTCTTCCAATTGCTTGCTGTGGGACCTTGGGCAAGTCTTTTGTCTTCTCTCTGCCTCAGTTTCCTCAACTGTAAAATGGGGATTCAATGCCTGTTCCCCTACTTACTTAGTTTGTGAGCCTCATGCGGAACTGGGACTGTGACCTGTACCTACCTGTTAGCCTGATATGACTGATTCATTCGTTCATTCATTCATTCATTCATTCATTTCATCATATTTATTGAGCACTTACTGTGTGCAGAGCACTGTACTAAGAACTTGTGAGAGTACAATACAGCAATAAACAGTCTCACTCCCTGCTTACAACTGGCTTATAGACTAGAGTGGGGGAGGCAGACATCAATACAAATAAATAAAATAACAGACTACATTCTAGAAAGAGAGACCATCATCTCAGACCCTGTAATGAACACATTCGTCTTCCCCTCCCCACCCTGGGGCTTGCTAAACCACCTGCCCTTGGAGATAGAGGTCCCAGACTCTGAGTTCTTCAGAGATAGGAGGAGGACCAGTCTCTGAGAACCTCAGAGATAGCGGGCTCTTTTTGTCTAGCTTACCATTCATAAACTGTTACAACTCTTGGCTCTCAGTGATCAGCTCCCCCCTCCAGGGTTTATCAGGCTCCTGCAGGCTCATTTTGGGACCGATTATGGGATGCCCCCTTGCTGGGTGAGTGGTCAACCCGGAATGAACTCTCTGGAGTGCCTGAGGGAGCTTTGATAATAATAATAATAATAATAATAATAATGGCATTTGTTAAGTGCTTACATGTGCAAAGCACTGTTCTAAACACTGGGGAGGTTACAAGGTGATCAGGTTGTCCCACGGGGGGGCTCACAGTCTTCATCCCCATTTTACAGATGAGGTAACTGAGGCACAGAGAAGTTAAGTGATTTGCCCAAAGTCACACAGCTGAAAATTGGCAGAGCCGGGATTTGAACCCATGACCTCTGACTCCAAAGCCAGGGCTCTTTCCACTGAGCCATACTGCTTCTCTTAATTGATGAAATGCAGGAGCTGCAGAGACTCTGGCTTATTGGTTTTTGGTGTTTTTTGTGAGTATTCCCCTTCATGGTTTTTGTGAGTATTCCCCTTCCTTGAACTGCAGTTAGGTTTCATTTAAAGTTTTGTGGTTTTCTATCGATAGATGCAACCCTTCAGATATATATATATTCCCTGATGAATTGCCCCAGGTCCATGCTAACCAGGCAGTCATGGTGATCGGTCAAAAATCCTTGATTAATTGGTTATTGCTTTTATTTGTTGCAACTTTTACAATAAACCTGCTGTTGTGGCTGTGACCACCTCTGCAGACACTCACAGGTCTCCATTATCCTGAGTCTGCCAGATACACCCTTCCAGATAGTAGGTGCTAACAAATACCATAAAAAAAATTCAAGGGTCCCCACCAAACAAAGGACCATTTCTGCTGGGACGCTTTGCACCAGGTTTCAACCAGTGTCACCTACAACTTTTGTTAGTTCTTCAGTACCAGCAGCTGGGAAGCAACTGCCCTTTCAACCCGATAAGTTTTCAATGATATCCAAAGCTTTAGCCATTTAACATTAGGGCACTTTGCTCTTGGGATTTTTGGTCAAAATTCAGTATAGTAAGTTGAGCCAGTACAGACCATGCATTTTTGCTGTGAAATTTTTCCTTTGCCTATGTCTTCCAGTTGGCCTGGGAGTCCTGGTTTTCACTGCCTTGGCTGCTGGTGGCCCTGCTTCCCCATCTTATATGGTCACCAGCCTGCCTCCCGACCTGGTAGGAGAAAACAGATTATAGCTTGGACCTTGATCAGTTCCTAATCAGAGGTAGGTTTCATCCAGAGGCAGTCTCTGTTCAATCAGAGTCTCCCACCTGTTTGAAAGGAGTGGAATTTGCCAATTAGCACAGATCCTATTCTATTAAAAGAATATGCTGGCATTTAACATTATATTTAACAACGTATTTAACAATAACATCTCACAAGCCCGCAACCTTGGTGTCATCCTCGACTCCGCTCTCTCGTTCACCCCTCACATCCAATCCGTCACCAAAACCTGCCAGTCTCACCTCCGCAACATTGCCAAGATCCTCCCTTTCCTCTCCATCCAAACCGCTACCCTCATTCAATCTCTCATCCTATCCTGACTGGATTACTGCATCAGCCTCCTATCTGATCTCCCATCCTCCTGTCTCTCCCCACTTCAATCCATACTTCATGCGGCTGCCAGGATCGTCTTTGTGCAGAAACGCTCTGGGCACGTTACTCCCCTCCTCAAAAATCTCCAGTGGCTACCAATCAACCTACGCATCAGGCAAAAACTCCTCACCCTTGGCTTCAAGGCTCTACATCACCTCACCCCCTCCTACCTCACCTCCCTTCTCTCCTTCTACAGCCCAGTCTGCACCCTCCACTCCTCTGCCTCTAATCTCCTCATTGAGCCTCGTTCTTGCCTGTCCCACCATCGACCCCCGGCCCACGTCATCCCCCTGGCCTGGAATGCCCTCCCTCTGCACATCCGCCAAGCTAGCTCTCTTCCTCCCTTCAAAGCCCTATTGAGAGCTCACCTCCTCCAGGAGGCCTTCCCAGACTGAGCCCCTTCCTTCCTCTCCCCCATCTCCCCCTCCCCATCCCCCCACGTTACCTCCTTCCCCTCCCCACAGCACCTGTATATATGTATATATGTTTGTACGTATTTATTACTCTATTTATTTATTTTATTTGTACATATTTATTCTATTTATTTTATTTTGTTAATATGTTTTGTTTTGTTCTCTGTCTCCCCCTTCTAGACTGTGAGCCTGCTATTGGGTAGGGACCGTCTCTATATGCTGTCAACTTGTGCTTCCCAAGCGCTTAGTACAGTGCTCTGCACACAGTAAGTGCTCAATAAATACAATTGAATGAATGAATGAACATTAGATTTGTCTTGGGCAGATTCAGACACTACCTGGAGTTTCAGATTGGCAAATGCTTCTTTGGAAAGAATACTCTTCGCTTGAGCAGACCCAATCTGAAAGTCATAGACATGTACATCTCAAGGATGATGATCAGATATTTTCCATTTCTTCTAAAAACAGATATAAGTTTAGGTGAAACAGGGAACGATTTATATAAGATGTAAGGAGGAGCTTCTTCGTTTTAAGGGAATTAAAGTAACTGGAACAGATCATCAACAGAGATCATACAATCTCCTGCCTAACTAGGGTAAATGCCTATCTGCCTAGGGTGCTGTAAGTCAACTCTGAAAATAGTTGTTGAATATCAGGATTACCACTAAAGCTATTGGTTTGACTATCGATAAGAATGATGACTAGTGTGCTGAAGGATGGCACACAAAAAAACCAAACCCTAGGTCACATGTGACATCACACATTTTACTAGTATGTGGCATAATATGAATACAACATATGGACACCATTTTTACAGAAGCCCACCCTATTCCAACCAAACTTGCTTGAACCTAGAATCAACTGAGCAATCAATAGTAATCAATCTATCAACAAATAGCATTTATTGAGCAATTACAGTGTGCAGAGCACTGTACTAAGCACTTCATTCATGCATTCATTCATTCGATCATATTTATTGAGCATTTACTGTGTGCAGAGCACTGTACTAAGAGCTTGGGAAGTACAATTTGGCAACATATAGAGATGGTCCCTACCCAACAATGGGCTCACAGCCTAGAAGCGGGAGACAGACAACAAAACAAAACAAGTTGACAGGTGTCAATGCCATCAAATAGAATTATAGTTATATACACATCATTAATAATATAAATAGAGTAATAAGTATGTACAAATGTACACAAGTGCTGTGGGAAGGGGAAGGGAGTAGGGCGGGGGGGCTGGGGAAGGGAAGGAGGAGGAGAGGAAAAATGGGGGGCCCAGTCTGGGAAGGCCTCCTGGAGGAGGTGAGTCCTCAGTAGGTCTTTGAAGGGAGGAAGAGAGCTAGTTTGGTGGATGTGTGGAGGGAGGGCATTCCAGGCCAGAGGTGGGCCATGGGCCAGGGGTCGACAGTGGGACAGGAAAGAATGAGGCACAGTGAGGAGGTTAGTGGCAAAGGAATGGAGTGTTTGGGCTAGGCTGTAGAAGAAGAGAAGGGAGGTGAGGTAGGAGGGGGCGAGGTGATGGAGAGCTTTGAAGCCAAGAGTGAGGAGTTTTTGCTTGATTCGAAGGTTGATAGGCAATCACTGGAGACTTTTGAGGCGGGGAGTGACATGCCCAGAGCGTTTCTGTAGAAAGATAATCCAGGCAGCAGAGTGAAGTATAGACTGAAGTGGGGAGAGACAGGAGGATGGGAGATCAGAAAGGAGGCTGATGCAGTACTCCAGCTGGGATAGGATGAGAGATTGAACCAGCAAGGTAGCAGTTTGGATGGAGAGGAAAGGGTGGGTAATGGCGATGTTGTGGAGATGAGGCCAACAGGTTTTGGTGACAGACTGGATGTGTGGGATGAATGAGAGAGTGGAGTCTAGGATGACACCAAGGTTGCAGGCTTGTGAGATGGGCAGGATGATACTGCTGTCCACAGTGACGGGAAAGTCAGGGAGAGGACAGAGTTTGGGAGGTAAGATAGGGAGCTCAGTCTTGGACATGTTGAGTTTTAGATGGCAGGTAGACATCCAGATGGAGATTTCCAGAAGGCAGGAGGAGATACGAGCCTGGAGGGAGGGAGAGAGCACAAGGGTGGAGAGGTAGATTTGGGTGTCATCAGTGTAGAGTAGATAGCTGAAGCTGTGGGAGCAAATGAGTTCGCCAAGGGAGTGAGTGTAGATGGAGAACAGAAGGAGACCAAGAACTGACCCTTGAGGAACCCCTACAGAAAGGGGATGGGAGGCGGAAGAGGAGCCTGCCAAGGAGAATGAGAAGGGATGGCCAGAGAGATGAGGAGAACCAGGATAGGTTGGAGTCTGTGAAGCCAAGGTTGGATAGTGTGTGGAGGAGAAGGGGATGGTCCACAGTGTCGAAGGCAGCTGAGAGGTCGAGGAGGGTTAGGATAGAGTAGGAGCAGTTGGATTTGGCAAGAAAGAGGTCACTGGTGACCTTTGAGAGGGCAGTTTCGGTGGAGTGTAGGGGACGGAAGCCAGATTGGAGGGGGTCCAGAAGAGAGTTGAAGAATTTGAGGCAGCGAGTGTAGATGAGTCATTCTAGGAGTTTGGAAAGGGAGGGTAGGAGGGAGATAGGGTGATAACTAGAATGGGAAGTGGGGTCAAGAGAGGGTTTTTTCAGGATGGGGGAGTCGTGGGCATGTTTAAAGGTAGAGGGGAAGGAACCAGTGGAGAGTGAGCGGTTGAAGATGGAAGTTAAGGAGGGGAGGAGGGAAGGGGCGAGAGATTTTATAAGATGAGAGGGATTGGGGTCTGAAGCACAGGTGGATGGGGTGGCGCTTGAGAGGAGGGAGGAGATCTTGTCTGAAGATACTGCTGGGAAGGAAGGGAAAGTAGAGGAGAGGGTTGAGAGCAGGGGGGATGGAGAAGGGGGATGGGTGACTTTGGGAGCTCAGACCTGATGGTGTTAATTTTACTAATGAAGTAGGTGGCCAGCTCACTGAGAGTGAGGGATAAGCGCTTAGTACAGTGCTTAGTAAATACGATGGAATGAAAGAATGAATGGAGGAGTGGGCCTGAGGAGGGAGTTAAATGTCCAGAACAGCTGACGGGGGTGATGGGCATTGGTGTCAATAAGGGAAGAAAAATAGTTTTGCCTGGCAGAGGAGAGGGCAGAATTAAGACAGGAAAAGATAAATTCAAAGTGAATGAGTTTGGCTTGGTGTTTAGACTTTCGCCAACAGCGTTCAGCAGCTCAAACATAAGAGCGAAGAAGGCAGACAGTGGCAGTGATCCAATGCTGAGGGTTAGTGGTGCAAGAGTGATGAAGGGAAAGGGGAGTGAGCGAGTTGAGTTGAGTAGAGTTGAGCGAGTTGAGTATACTTGAAAGAGTACATTGTATCAGAGTTGGTAGACATGTTCTCTTCCTACAAGGAGCTTATAGTCTAGAGGGGGAGACAGACCTTAATATAAATGAATTATGGATATGTACCTAAATGCTGTGGGCTGGTGTAGGGGGTGGGGGGGAAATAAAGGGTGCAAATCTACGTATAAGGGTGATGCAGAAGGGAGTGGGAGAAGAGAAAATGAGGGCTTCGTCAGGTAAGGCCTCTTGGAGATGTGCTTTTAATGACTTTGAAGGTGGGGAAAATGTTCATCTGTCGGATATGAAGGGGGAAGGAGTCCCTCTAGACTATGAACTCATTGTGGGCAGGAATGTATCTGGTTCTTGTTAAAGTGTACTCTCCCAAGCGCTTAGTACAGTGCTTTGCACGAATGTATGAATGAAAGGAGTTCCAGGGCAGAGGCAGGGTGTGGATGAGAGGTTGGAGGTGAGATAGATGAGATTGAGGTGAGTAGGTTGTCACTGGAAGAGTGAAGCATGCAGCCTGGTTTGTAGTAGGAAATTAGGGAGGCAAAATAGGGGAGGGCAAGCTGATTGTGTGGAGGTATATGGGCAACCACTGAAGGTTCTTGAGGAGTGGGGAAATGTGGACTGAATGGTTTTGTTAGAAAGGGGATACAGGAAGCAGAGTGAACTATGGACTGATGCAGGAAGAGACAGGGGGCAGAGAGGTCAGCAAGGAGGCTAATTCATTCATTCAATCGTATTTATTGAGCACTTACTGTGTGCAGAGCACTGTACTAAGCACTTGGGAAGTACAAGTTGGCAACATATAGAGACAGTCCCTACCCAACAACGGGCTCACAGTCTAGAAGGGGGAGACAGACAACAAAACAAAACATGTGGACAGGTGTCAAGTTAATGCAGTAGTCAAGGTTGGGTAGGATGAATGCTTGGATTAACGGGGTAGAAGTTTGGATTGGAGAGGAAAGGGTGGATTTTAGCAACATTGTGAAGGTTGAACTGGCAGGATTTGGTGATAGATTGTAAGCTTGTCATGGGCAGGGAACATATCTACCAACTCTATTACATGTTACTCTCCCAAGCCCTTAATACAGTGTCCTGCATACAGTAAGTGCTAAAAAAATATGATTGATTGATTGGATGAAAGAGTTGAGTCAAGGATACTGTCAAGGTTACAGGTTTGTGAGACAGAGATCTTGGTGGTGCTATCTACAGTGATGGGGAAGTCAAGGGGGAGAGCAGGGTTTGGATGGGAAGATGAGGAGTTCTAATTTGGACATGTTAAGTTTGAGGTGTCATTGAGACTTCCAAGTAGAGCTGTCCTGAAGGCAGGAGGAAAATGAGACTGCAGAGAAGGAGAAAGATTAGGTCTGGAGATGTAGATTTGGAAATCATCCACGTAGAGGTGGTAGTTGAAGCCATGGGCACGAAGGAGTACTCCAAAAGGCGGGGTATAGATGGAGAATAGAAGGGGATCCAAAGGTGAGTCTTAAGCGACTCCCACCATTAAGGGGTAGGACCTTACTATATGCAGAGCACTGTACTAAATTCATGGAAGGATATGGTATATTTTTGTGGTATTTGTTAAGCTCTTACTAAGTGTCAAGCACTGTTCTAAGGGCTGGGGTAGATGTGAGTTAATCAAGTAGGACACAGTCCCCATCCCATACAGTTAACATGGTCTAAGCAGGAGGGAGAACAGGTATTTAATCCCCATTTTTCAGTTGAGGAAACTGAGGTGCAGAATATACTATGATCAATATAATGAATCATTATTACATATGCAAAAAATCATATACATATAATATGATTGCTATATTGGATAATATATACATAAATTATATATATATACATATATATTTATATATAAAATAACAGAGAAAAAGAGTATGGTAAGCTACAATAGAGTTGGTAGGCACAATCCCTGCCCAGAATGTGCTGTAAAATCTAGAGGGGGAGGCAGACAATAAAATCAATTCCATACAGGAGAAATGGCAGGGAGTAAAAGTACAGTATGAACTCTGTACTTGCCCCAGAGATTTTGTATTACCTTTTTTATGGTATTTTTTAAGCATTTACTATGTGTCAGACACTACACTGTACTCTGGGTTAGATACAAGCTAATCAGGTTGGGCACAGTCCATGTCTTGCCTGGGGCTCACAGTATTATTATTATTATTGCTATTTTATTTATGGTATTTGTTATGTGCTTACTAGGTACCAGGCACTGTACTAAATGCTGGGGTAGATACAAGTTAATTACTTTGGACACAGCCTCTGACCCATATAGGGCTCACAGTCTTACTCCCCCTTTGACAGATGTGGTAAGGAGGCACAGAGAAGTTAAGCGACTTGCCCAAGGTCACACAGCAGACAAGTGGAGGAGCTGGAATTAGAAGCCAGGTCCTTCAGACTCCAAGGCTGAAAAAAAATCCCATCCATTATAAAACTAGATGACTTGCTGGGAGCCTCACGTTGGGACTGTGTCCAACCCAATTTGCCTGGCACATAGTAAGCACTTAACAAATACCTTTATTATTATTATGTAATTATTATTACCTTTATTATTATTAATAATAATGGTAACTCTTTTCATAGTGATTTCTAAATGTTGATTAGTGATTTCAAAATAAGAGCTGACAGTACAACAGAAAGTAAAAAATATTTTAATGATCCTACATAATGTAAAACTCCCAGTTGTTCATCTGTTACATGCACAACTCTATACTTAGTCTAGCATAAAACTGAATTTGACTTCAAAACTAAAACCTTTTGCACAGTGTTATTTTTCAGCTATTTTTCATGAATTTTGTTATTCATTACAGTAGATCTGGAACCTAAAAATTGTGGAAAAGTAGATATTTAGAATTTACTTTTCTTTAGTATTTTCCTCATTTATTTGGTCAAATACCAGTATTTATTGTAAAGTGAAAAGAAGAACACTTTAAGTAATATATCAATTTCTCCTATCTGAACATTTCTTGTTGAATATCCTATTGATACCTCACACTTACCATGTTCAAAACAGAGCTCCTCATCTGTTCACCCAAACCCTGCCTTCCCACTGTCTTTAATAATAGTAATTAATGATAATTATGGTACTTATTAAGCACTTACTATGTACCAAGCACTGTTATAAGTGTTGGGGTAGATAAAAGTTAATCAGGTAGGACACAGTCCCCATTCCACATGGGGCACATGCTCTTAATCCCCTTTCTACAGATGATGTAAGTGAGGACCAGAGAAGTTAAGTGACTTGCCCAAGATCAAACAGTAGATATATGGTGGAGCCAGCATTAGAACCCAGGTCCTACTGACTCCCAGGCCTGTGCTCTGTCCACTAAGCCACACTGCTTCTCATCACTATAGACAACATCACCATTCTCCCTGCCTCCCAAGCCTGTAATCTTGGCATTATCCTAGACTCATCTCTCTCTTTCAACCCACATATTCAATGTCACCAAATCCTGTCAGTTTTGCCTTCACAACATCACTAAAGTCCTCCCTTTCTTTTCCACCCAAACTGCTACTAAGTTAATCCAATCACTTGTCCTATCCCACCTTGACTACTGCATCAGCCTCCTCGCTGACCTGCCAGCCTCCTGTTTCTCCCCACTCCAGTCCTTACTTCCCTCTGCTGCCAGGATCATTTTTCTAAAAAAATGTTCAGCCCGTGTTTCCCCACTCCTCAAGAACCTCCAGTGGTTGCCCATCCACCACTGCATTAAACAGAAACTCCTTACCATCATCTTTAAAACACTCAATCACCTGGTCCTCTCCTATCTTTCCTCAATGATTTCCTACTACAAACCAGACCACATACCTCGCTTCTCTAATGCCAACCTACTCATTGTACCTCGATCACATCTATCTCACCGCTGACCTCTTGCCCATGTCCTCCTTCTGGCCTAGAACTTTCTTCCCCTTCACATATGGCAGACAACCACTCTTCCCACCTTCGAGACCTTATCAAAATCATATCTCCTTCAAGAGTGCTCCCCTAGGCCTTATTTCCCCTACTCCCTCTCCCTTCTGTGTCACCTGTGCACTTGGATCCATATAAGAATATAAGCACTTGATATTCACTCCACCCTCAGCCCCACAGCACTTTTGTATGTATCCATAATTTAATTTAATTTCCGTCCCACACTCTAGGCTGTAAGCACCTTGCAGGTAGGGAACTATGATTCTCTTGCATTGTACTCTCAAGTTTTCAGTATAGTGTTCTGAACACAGTAAGCACTCAAGAACATACCATTGATTGATTGCTTTCTCAATCTCTATTTAGAATATTTTTTCTTCATAATACCATTCCAACCTAACATGGCTTGCATCTGATTTGTGTCCTGTGCAATTTGAATGTGAATTCGTTCATGCATATTGAGCGCTTACTGTGTGCAGAGCACTGTACTAAACGCTTGGAGATGAGACTCTCATTAATTCATTAAATGCTCTCAAAGCATCACTGTGGTTATCTGAAGGAACATTTTTTAAATTCATAAACCACTTGCTTCCTCAGAAACAGAAATAAAATTTTGTCCTTTAAAAGTCGAAGAAAATTAAATGCATGGGCTTATATGATTAATGTGATATTCACAAGTGCATTTTAACAGCTCAATAATGAAAATATTCATTATTTAGCTCCCATCAAGAATGGCTGTAGAATTTTCTTCTTTGGAGATTTTTAAGAATGAGCTAATTAGGTGCTGGAAGCAGGAGAATGAACTCACACTATCTCTGGAGGCCCCTTATCTGGGCGACATGGGTGCTCCCATCAACAGGAAATAAAACTAGTGGAACTTTGAAACTTAAGATCTAAGTATAATAATATAATTATCTCACAATTTGAAAGTACTGCTATTGAAATTAGAGGATTATTTCTGAGAATTTTGAGTTGACATACAATTTAACAGTTTCAAATTAATTCAATTAATTTGGCAATATTATTTTAAAAAACACTAATTTTAGAAAGAGAATGAATAGACAAGTTAATTTTTTTCTGGCTTAATGCACTGATACGAAAGATAACACATACAATTGACAACTGCTAATAGGGCAATGGATTCCAGAAAAAAAAATTCATACAGAGAAGCACTGAACTTAGATTTCATTCAGAGATCTGTTGTTGTTCTCACCCTCTAGTTTCATGTTTTCATTTATTTCGTGAGATAATGCCTGGAAGGTAGTCAGTCTTGGCACCCTGGATTTTATGGGGAGGCAGATATTTATCTTCCCTATCTTTCTCCCTCATTCAAAATGGAAATCACTTTCAAACATGGTAATTCATCTGCATTGGAAAGCAAAATAATAATAATAATTATAATTATAATTGTGCTGTTTGTTAAGCCCTCATTATGTACCAGACACTGTACTAAGGACTGGGGTAGATACAAGCTAATCAGGTTCATTCATTCATTCAATCATATTTATTGAGCGCTTACTGTGTGCAGAGCACTGTACTAAGCGCTTGGGAAATACATGTTGGCAACATATAGAGACGGTCCCTACACCAACAGCGGGCTCACAGTCTAGAAGGTTGGACACAACCTAGGTTGGACACAGTCCCTGTCCCACTTGGGTCTCACAGTCTCAATCCCCATTTTACAGATGAGATAACTGAGGCAGAGAGAAGTAAAATGACTTGCCCACAGTCACACAGCAGACAAGTGGTGGAACTGGGATTAAAACCCAGGTCCTTCGGACTCCCAGACCACTGCTTTCAAACATGCCCATATCTCCCCTATCCTAAAGAAAACCCTCCTTGACCCCACGGCACTCTCCAGTTATCACCCGATCTCCCTTCTGCCATTCCTCTCCAAACTGTTTGAGCAAGTTGTCTACATCTGCTGTCTCCTTCTCCTCCAATTCTCTCCTTGGCCCCCTCTAATCTGGCTCCTGCCCCCTTCAGTCCATGGAAACTGCCCTTTAAAGGGGTTACAAATGATCACTTTCTTTCCAAATCCAATGGCCTCTACTCCATCCTAATCTTCCTCAACCTCTCAGCTGCTTTTGAGACAATTGACCACCTCCTTCTCCTGGAAACATCCAACCTCAGCTTCACTTACATCTCCTCCTATCTCTCTGGCTGCTCATTCTGTCTCTTTTGCAGGCTCCCCCACTGCTTCCTACCCTCTAAGGGTGAGTCCCTCAAACCTCAGTTCTGAATCCCTTTCTATTTTCCATTTATACCCACTCCCTTGCAGAAGAAACTCACTCCCATGGTTTTACCTACCATGTCTATGCAAATGAGCCCCAAATCTACATCTCCAGGTCTGATCTCTCCTTCTCTACAGCCTCACGTTTGTCATAGTCACAAATACTACAACATTGAGTCCATACATTCATCCTATCCCACCTTCACTACTGAATCAACCTCCTGACTCTCCCCATTCCAGTCCATACTTCACTCTGCTCCCCGGATCGATTTTCTACAAAAACTTTCAGGCTGTATTTCCCCACTCTTCAAGAATCTCCAGCGGTTGCCCATGCACCTCTGCATCAAACAGAAACTCATTACCATCGACTTTAAAGCACTCAATCACCTGGCCCCCTCCTACCTCACCTTGCTACTATCCTACTACAATCCAGCCCACACAGTTTGCTCCACTAATGCCAACCTACTCATTGTACCATAATCTCATCTATCTTGCCACCAACCTCTCATTCACCTCCTGCCTCTGACCTGGAATGCCCTGCTTCTTAATATCCAACAGGTGATCACTCTCCCCACCTTCAAAGTCTCATTGAAAGCACATCTCCTCCAAGAAGCCTTCCCCACTTAGGCCCTCATTTCCTCTTCTCCCATTCTCTCCCCACTTAGGCCCTCATTTCCTCTTCTCCCATTCTCTCCTGTGTCACCTTTTCAATTTGATTTGCACACTTTATTCACCCCTCCCTCGCTCCCACAGAACTTATGCACATATCCATAATTTAATTATATTGTCTGTATCCCCCTCTAATAGTAACAGCATGGTGTAGCAGATAGAGCACAGGCCTGGAAGCCAGAAGGTCATGGCAAGTCACTTAACTTCTCTGGGCCTCAGTTACCTCATCTGTAAAATGGGGATTAAGACTGTGAGCCCCCTGTGGGACAACCAGATCACCTTGTAACCTCCCCAGCGCTTAGAACAGTGCTTTGCACACAGTATTCATTCATTCATTCAATCGTATTTATTGAGTGCTTACTGTGTGCAGAGCACCGTACTAAGCGCTTGGGAAGTACAAGTTGGCAACATATAGAGACGGCCCCTACCCAACAGCGGGCTCACAGTCTAGAAGGGGGAGACAGACAACAAAACAAAACATATTAACAAAATAAAATAAATAGAATAAATATGTACAAGTAAAATAAATAGAGTAATAAACATGTACAAACATATATACATATAAATGCCATTATTATTATTATTATTATTATTATGGGTTCTAATCCCAGCTCCACCACTTGCTTAAGAGAAGCAGCATGGCTCAATGGAAAGGGCATGGGCTGTGGAGTCAGTGGTCATGGGTTCAAATCCCGGCTCCACCAATTGTCAGTTGTGTGACTTTGGGCAAGTCACTTAACTTCTCTGTGCCTCAGTTATCTTATCTATAAAATGGGGATTGACTGTGAGCCCTCTGTGGGACAACCTGATCGCTCTGCAGCCTCCGCAGTGCTTAGAACAGTGTTTTACCCATAGTAAGCACTTAGTAAATGCCATTATTATTATTATTGTCTGCTGTGTGACCTTGAGTAAGTCACAACTTCTCTGGGCCTCAGTTTCCTTATCTGAAAATACTGGGGATTAAGAGTGTGAGCCCAGTGTGGGATAGTTGTTGTGTCCAGACTGATTAACTTTTATCTACCCCAGTGCTTAGAACAGTGCTTAGCACATAAATGCTTAACAAGTGCCTTAATTATTATTATAATCATTATTATTAGACTGTAAGCTCCTTATGGGCAGGGAGCATGTCACCTACCAACCTTATTGTATTGCACTCTCCCAAGTGCTTAGTGCAGTGCTCAATAAGTATGATTGATTTATTGATTGATTGGAAAGGAGTCAAACCTTAAGATGCTCATCCTGAATGTTAGCTTTGATGTTTAGTTGTTCATTACTTCTGTGTTTGTTTTCTCCTCTAGATAGTCATCTGTTTGTGGTTAAGTACTGTCTTCCAATTATTTCTTTGTACATTCCCAAATTTATAGTACAGTGCTATGTACAAATGGTTCCATAATAGGGTGGTGCGTTCTGCACTATAGCATGTTATTCAGGCAAATCCTTCAAGATGATATGACCATCCCCCCTCTGTTTGATCTTTGGAGTTTTAATGACCAAAGGCGAGGCACTGGGAAAAGGGAAGTAGGATTTTTGTGAAGTTGGGGTGGTGGGAGCCCAGGGTGATCATGGGAACACATGTGATTTCCTCGAAACCAAAGCATGTATGGGTGAATCTGCAGCTGACCCCCAAAGCAGGAGGCAGGCCTCAGTCTAGACCACCACTGCCAGGGCTCTCAGCTCTGGTTGCTCCTACCACCACTGCCACTCTTGGGCTGTGGGAAGGGAGGGGAGGGAGCTGGAAACCTGTCATTTTGTGTTTCCTTTCTTTTTATTTAAAAATAAACAAAAAAAGAATAAATCCCCGATGTTGGGGCTCCTCAGTCTGTAGATAGGACTGGCTGGGGGAGGAGGTGGTGCACATTCTTTTTATTTAAAAATTAATAACTAATAAAGAAAAATAAATTCCCCGGTGCTTTCCCCACCCCCACGCCTTTCTGCAACTCTCCAAGGGGCTGGGGGTGGCTGTGGATATGGAGAAGTGGGAATCCCAGCTTTAAACTCCTCCCACAGCAGGGGCAGTGGGGCTGGCGACATTTTGATTTTTCAGAACCATTCTCTCTGACTCTGAGTCTCTGTCCCCCTATAATCTCACTATCACCTGGGAATTTGGCGGGGTTGGGGGAGGTAGACACGGCTAATATCAGCAGGAACCAGTTGAAGGGTACAGGACAGAATGGTGATGTAAATTAACCCCTTCAACTGAATGAAGGAAAATCAGAATGGGGCACCCAAGGATGGCCGTAATCCAATCAGACAAAAATTAGGCAGTTCATCCCCGTATTGTATGCCCATACAAATGGAACAATAATAATAATTATGATTTTTTAAGCACTTATTATATACCAAAGACTGTTCTAAGCTCTGGGGTAGATATAAGTTAATCAGGTCAGACACAGTCCCTGTCCCACATGGTGCTCGCACTCTAATCCCCATTTTACAGATGAGGTAACTGAGGCACAGAGAAGTGAAGTGACTTGCCCAAGTTCACACAGCAGACACATGGTGGAGTCAGGATTACAACCCAGGTCCTTCTGACTCCCAGGCCTGTGCTTTTTCCACTAGGCAATGTTGCTTCTCAACTATTAGCACTCAAGTAATTATTGTTAGTAATAAACAAAATAGATATCTACACTCATCCTCCCCAACAAATGATTCAATCGATTAATGAATGATATTTATTAAGTACTTTCTGTGTGTCATATGCTATGTGTACTTTACTAAGTGCTTGAGACAGTACAATATAACAGAGTTGGCAGACATGTTCCCTGCCCACAATGAGAATACATTTATTGATAGACATAGGGTAAAACTTTATTAATTTGGGACCACTAATCAAAAACTGGTCAAAATCTGATCCCTTGCTCCTTATTTTGACCTTCTCTCTATTACTGCTTGTGGAAGGTGGGCTTTGATATAAAGAAGGAAATATTTGGTTTATACTGTGTTTAAAAAGCTTTGTTTAAACTGTAAGGCACAGGAAATATTCATGTACTTCAGGGAGGGAGCAGAAAAGAATATTTTATAATCTCCAGCTGGCTAGGCAGATTTCAAGAGGCAGCCAGAGAAATATAGCAGGAAACTAAGTCTAAAATTGCCATACTAACCCCCTCCCCAAACACCTTCCCCCCTCCCCACACTCCTCCCCCAGGAGTAAACAAGAAAATGCAAACCCACAGTACTGAATGAAACCATACTTACCATTTGAACTGGACTTCCCCACTTTACTCTGAACTCTGAGCTTCTCTAGCCACAGCACAGAAATAACTCGCATTTCTATTTTGTGTATTTTTCCTTTGTCTCTCCTACAAATCGATGCCTTATCGCAACAGGAGAGTTTGCATACGCTGATGAGGCTTAGAACTATGCCACATAGGGCTACCCATAATGGAAAGGTCTAAGCTGAAGCCTCAGAGCCGATTCACCTGTGCTGGGCAGCAGCGGCATGGGAAAGAATCAAAGGCAGATGATCAAGAGATCAAAAGGTAGATCAAAGACAACGGCAGAGACTCAGGTTTTTACTGTGCGGAAGAAGGCGATGGTAAACCACTTCCCTATCTTTACCAAGAAAACTATGGATACACATACCAGGATGACTTTATGAAAGAAGATGGGATGTTCTGAAGAGAGCACATCCATGGAGGTGCTATGGGTCAGAAATGACTCAACAGCAAGCCATCCTCAATTAATTCCCAACACCCCAAATTATAGCAACCTGTTAGTCATCTTTAGCACTTATGAATTTATTTATACCCATCTTTAGCATTATATATAAATATATACATATGCATATATATACACATATATGTGTAATTGTGCATTCAAGTATTTCTTTGATTACTCTATTTGTAAATATTGTTATGCTTGCCTCCTCTTTAAGCTCCTTGTGGCTGTAGAACATGACACTTGTTTTGTACCCCCCAAGCATTTAGTACAGTGCAATACCCCTAGTGGACACTTAGTCAATATTAATACTGCATCTAAGGTTTAAAATGTATTTTCTTATTCTAACAAGCCACCTGTAATCGTATACTTTCTTCACATACTTGAGCAATGCATCTTCTTTTTTAAATGGCAAAAAAGTACCTAAAAGACTATGTTGTGAAACGATTCTATTGCAGTCAACATGTCTACTTATTGATTTAACTGCGGACTCTAATCCAATCAGACCAGCAAAAATAAACTTCCTGCATCTCCCTGAATTGCTCTTATCTTCCCACCCAAACCCTGTCCTCCCCATGACTTTCCCATCACTGTAGAAGGCAGCACCATCCTTCCTGTCTCACAAGCCTGTAACTTTGGTGTTATCCTTGACTCCTCTCTCTCATTCAACCCACATAAGGTCTTCCCAACATTGCTAAAATCTGCCCTTCCCTTTCCAAACTGCTACCACATTAATCCAATCACTCATCCTATCCTGCCTTAATTACTGCATCAACCTTCTTGTGGACCTTCCTGCTTTCTGTATCTCTCCATTCCAGTCCATACTTCACTCTATTGTCCCGATCATTTTTCTACAAAAATGTTCAGATCATGTTTTCCCACACCTCAAGAACCTCCAGTGGTTGACCATCCACCTCCTAATCGAACAGAAACACCTCACCATTGACTTTAAATCACTTAATCACCTTGCCCACTCCTATCTGCTCTCCTACTACAACCCAGTCTGCCCACTTCTCTCCTCTAATGCTAACTTTCTCACAGTACCTCGAATTCATCTACCTCGCCACCAACCTCTTGCCCATGTCCTGCCTCTGGCCTGGAATACTCTCCCGCTTCATATCTGACAATTACTCTCCCCCACCTTCAAAGCCTTATTAATAATAATAATGATGATGATGGTATTTGTTAAGCACTTACTATGTGCCAAGCACTATTTTAAGTGCTGGGGGCATTACCAGATAATCAGGTTGCCCAACATGGGGTTCGTAGTCTTAATCCCCATTTTACAGATGAGGAAACTGAGGTACAGAGATGTTAAGTGACTCACCAAAAATCACACAGCTGACAAGTGGCAGAGCCAGGATTAGAACCCATGACCTTTGACTCCCAAGCCCATGCTCTTTCCACTGAGCCACACTGCTTTTCTATTATTGAAGGTACATCTCCTCCAAGAGGCCTTCCCTCATTCGGTTCCTTTTCTCCCACTCCGTTCTGCATTGCCCTGATTTGCTCCCTTTATTCATCCCCCCTCAGCCCCACAACAATTAAGTACATATCTGTAATGTATTTATTTATATTAGCATCTGCCTCCCCCTCTAGACTGTAAGCTCATTGTGGGCAGGGAATGTGTCTGTTTAGTCTTATACTCTCCCAAGTTCTTAGTACATTGCTCTGCACACGGGAGGCTCTCAATATATACTATTTTCTGACTGACTGACTCTCTAACATGCTTATAAAACACTGGTTTCTAAGAACATTAAATGGAAAGAGTATTCTCATATAATCCTTAAATTCTGAACTGCAGCACGAATACGCGATTTAGGTCTTTTTTCTTATTTCATGCATCACATGACTAAAACTGGAATAAGCTTTTAAATATGAATACTAGATATTCTCACTTTTGTACTTTAATGCTCATATCTAGTTTGCTGAGCTCCAATTCCCCAGCAGAGGTGTTATAGTGATTTACTAATTAGCTTCTATGAATCCCATAATTAATTAATAATGACATTTTCAAAGACCTCATTTGAAAGTGAATTTAGACTTTATTTAGAGGTTCTTCTCCTTCCTCTACTTCAAAATAAAATTTAATAAGCAGGAACCTTTACTAAGCCAAAAATGATCCTCAATAAATTCACAAGAACGCTTGGGAGAAATATACCCCTTTGGGCACCCTTCCACAGAAGGGGCCTTTGTAAACCTTATTAACCCATCCCTCAGGCCCACAACACTTATATATATATATATATATATGTAATTTATTTATTTATATTAAAGTCTGTATCTCCCTCTAGAATGTAAGCTCCTTGGGGACAGGGGTCGTGTCTATCAACTCTGTCATATTGTACTCTCCCAAGCACTTAGTACAGTGCTCTGCAGACAGTAAGTGCTTAATAAATATGATTGATTGTGTGCTTGCTTGATTGACTGATTGATTGTAAACCAAAGTCCCCTCTCCAAATGTGTTCTCCTATGAAGTTCAAGGAGACTATGAGCACTGTAAAACCGTACAACAACAGCATTTTTTTTGCCTTTACAGCCTTTTAAAGCCAATAATGGACATTTTAGATATTTCCTTACTCAATAGAAGCCTCCTTCAATGTGATGAAAACAGCAGAACTATAGGGTCAGAGCCCCTCTCAGAACCCTGGAGAGTTTCCAGTACTCTACCTGTCTCAACTACGGGAGGGAGAATCAGGCAGAGGCATATCCATTCCATTCCTAGCTTGGGCAGTGGAAATTCTGAGGGGTGGGAGGCAGAGGAGGAGCCTGCAAGGGGGAATGAGAGCGAGCAGACGGAGGGATGGAAGAGGAGCCTGAGGTGGGGGTGGTGTCAGTGGGGCCAAGGTTGGATGGTGTTTCAGGTAGTCTACGGTGTTGGGCGTGGCTGAGGGGTGGAGGAAGATTAGCATGGAGTGAAAGTCATTAGAATTGGCAGGAAGGAGGTCTCACTGGTGGTCTTTGAGAGGGCAGTTTCTGTGGACTAGGGCGAGGTGGAGGCCAGACTGGAGGGAATTGGGGAGAGGTTTTGGGGGGGGAGGGAGGAGGAGGCAGTGGGTGTAGAGAACAGGTTTATTGAAAAGAGAAAAAAGAGATGAAAAGCTTCAACTTTGCCTGGCCCAAAAGAGAGAGGAATCAGCTTTATGACCTCTGGGAAACAGAGACACCCTCTTGACTCCTCTTCCCCTTAATCCCTCAACTCTGTCTCCAACAAGGTATGAGTGCTTTTGTTTACAATGAGGCATTAGAGTAGCTCCACTACTTGCTTGCTGTGAGTGACCTTGGTCCAGTCGCTTTATTGGTCTTTGCCTCAGTTTCCCCGTCCGTACAATGAGAATTTGATAGCTTTTCTACCTCCTACTTAGACTGTGAATCCCATGTGAAACAGGGACTGTGTCCAACCTGATCACCTTATCTCTATCCTAGCACTCAATACAGTGTTTGGCACATAGTAAGTGCTTAACAAATATCACAATCATTACTATTATTAGATGGCAAGGTCACCAGGGGTAGGAAATGATGGAGATGGGAGCATGGGAGGTTTAAGGATGGAGAACTAGAATTCAGAAACAGTTTGCACAGGCACTGGAGTCAATAAGGGAGAAATAGTGTTGCTGTGTGGAGGAGGGGACATAATATAACAGAGGAGGATAAGTTTGAGATGGACAAGATTGGGCTGGTGCTTGGATTTCTGCCAACAGTGCCCTGCAGTTCAAGCACATGAGCAGAGGAAACATGATGTGGAGATGACCCAGGGCTGCTGGTTGGTGGTGCAATATTAATATTAACAGAGGGATAAGGGTGTGACGGAGTTGAGTTCAGTGGAGACGGTGAAGTTGAGGGCATGGATTTGTTTGTCGAGGGAGGGGAGATTCAGTAAGAAAGCACCATGACCTAGAGGAAAGAGCACAGGCCTGGGAATCAGAGGACCTGGATTCTAATCCTGGCTCTGCCACTTGCTTGCTGGGTGACCTTGAGCAAGTCACTTCAATTTTCTGGGTCTCAGTGACCTCATCTGTAAAATGGGAATTCAATGCCTGTCGTCCCTCTTGCTAAGACTGTGAGCCTCACGTGGGACAGGGACTGTGTCCAAACTGATTATCTTGTATCTACTACGATGCTTAGTACAGTGCTTGGCACCTAGTAAGCGCATAACAAATACCACAGTTACTAAACATGATTAGTCTTCTATAGTCTGATTTAGCAGCAGATCAAAACTCCCAAACAGAAATAGGACTTGTAGCAAGAACCTGGATTCCCCTTCTCACTGGCATTGTCTTAACCAAATAATTTTTAGCAATGCGAGAATTAATTCTGCACCATATGGGTTGCCAATATTGAGCTAAAGGCATATTTTTAAAGTATCCACTCACTAGCAGAGGCATATTTTTTAAAGTGTTTTCCAATATAGGAACCCTGGTCCTTGCACTTGAATTTGCACCCTTTATTCACCCATCCCTCAGCCCCAGTCAATCAATCAATCATATTTAGTGAGCATTTACTGTGTGCCAAACACTGTTCTGTGTGCTTGGGAAAGAACAATATAGCAGAGTTGGTAAGACACATTCCCTACCCACAAAAAGCTGACAGTACATAACCAGAATTCATTTTTTATATTAATGTCTGTATCTCCCTCTAGACTGTAAGTTCATTATGGGCAGAATCTACCAATTCTGTTATGCTGTACTCTCCCAAGTGCTTAGTACACTGCTTTGCATGCAGTAACCCCTCAATAAATATGATCGATTGATTGGGCCTGGTGTTTGTGAGTTTGGCCTTCACGGTATGCCTGATATAAGTATCATATTATTATGCCTATACACACCTACACATATATATCACCAAAATAACTCTCTTCCTCCCTTCAAAGCCCTACTGAGAGCTCACCTCCTCCAGAAGGCCTTCCCAGACTGAGCCTCCCCATCTTCTCCTCCTCCTCCCCTCCCCATCACCCCCACTCCCTCCCTATTCCCTACCCCTTCCCCACCCCACAGCATTTGTGTATATTTGTACATATTTATTGCTCTATTTATTTTATTAATGATGTGTATATATCTATAATTCTATTTATTTTGATGGTATTGACACCTGTCTACTTGTTCTGCTTTGCTGTCCGTCTCCTCCTTCTAGACTGTGAGCCCATTGTTGGGTACGGACTGTCTCTATATGGTTCTGAATTATACTTTCCAAGTGCTTAGTACAGTGCTCTACACACTGTAAGCACTCAATAAATATGATTGAATGAATGAATGAATGAATATTTTGCAATGAAAAGAGTTCAAAATGTTTCTGCCGTAAATTTACAAGGTAAATAAAAAATAGTTATGTCTTGCAACTCTCCAAAGACCTTATACATAAAAGTGTTCTATTTAAACATTTCATAAAAGAAGTTTGAGATGAGACCAATAATATTTACTGATTTAAGCATGTTTTACTCACAATGGCCATAAAAGAAATAATCAAAAAACAAAAACCTAAAACTCACTTGTTACACAATCACATAAGGTTCAGTCATCAACTGAAATCATTGACAAAACCAATACTAGGCACTTTACCTTTCTTTAACCCGAATCATAGCTTTAGCTTGCATGAGGTTTCTGTTGATTGAGGAACTCAACAGATCAATTATGATTTTTGGAATTTGTTAATGACTCAGTGATTAATATAAACAGTTGGTTCCTTCCCTTTCTTAACATCTGCCCCCCTTCTCCAACCCCCCGGCTCTCAACACTCTCTGCTACTCTCCCATCCTTCCCAGCAGTATCCTCAGAGGAGCTCTCCTCCCTGCTCTCAAGTGCTACTCTGGCCACCTGTGCTTCTGACCCCATTCCCTCTCATCTCATGAAATCTCTCGCTCCATCCCTTCTCCCCTCCTTAACTTCCATCTTCAACTGATCACCCTCCACTGGTTCCTTCCCCTCTGCCTTCAAACATGCCCATGTCTCTCCCAACCTAAAAAAACCCTCTCTTGACCCCACCTCGCCTTCTAGTTATCGCCCCATATCCCTCCTACCATTCCTTTCCAAACTCCTTGAACGAGTTGTCTACACGCGCTGCCTCGAATTCCTCAGCACCAACTGTCTCCTCGACCCCCTCCAGTCTGGCTTCCATCACCTACATTCCATGGAAACTGCCCTCTCAAAGGTCACCAATGACCTCCTGCTTGCCAGATCCAACGGCTCATACTCCATCCTAATCCTCCTCGACCTCTCGGCTGCCTTCGACACTGTGGACCACCCCCTTCTCCTCAACACGCTATCTGACCTTGGCTTCACAGACTCTGTCCTCTCGTGGTTCTCCTCTTATCTCTCTGGTCGTTCATTCTCAGTCTCTTTTGCAGGCTCCTCCTCCCCCTCCCATCCCCTTACTGTGGGGTTTCCCCAAGGTTCAGTGCTTGGTCCCCTTCTGTTCTCGATCTACACGCACTCCCTTGGTGACCTCATTCACTCCCACGGCATCAACTATCATCTCTACGCTGATGACACCCAGATCTACATCTCTGCCCCTGCTCTCTCCCCCTCTCTCCAGGCTCGCATCTCCTCCTGCCTTCAGGACATCTCCATCAGGATGTCTGCCCGCCGCCTAAAACTCAACATGTCCAAGACGGAACTCCTTGTCTTCCCTCCCAAACCCTGCCCTCTCCCTGACTTTCCCATCTCTGTTTACGGCACTACCATCATTCCCGTCTCACAAGCCCGCAACCTTGGTGTTATCCTCGACTCCGCTCTCTCATTCACCCCTCACATCCAAGCTGTCACCAAAACCTGCCTGTCTCAGCTCCGCAACGTTGCCAAGATCCGCCCTTTCCTCTCCATCCATACCGCTACCCTGCTCGTTCAAGCTCTCATCCTATCCCGTCTGGACTACTGCATCTGCCTTCTCTCTGATCTCCCATCCTCGTGTCTCTCTCCACTTCAATCCATACTTCATGCTGCTGCCCAAATTGTCTTTGTCCAGAAATGCTCTGGGCATGTTACTCCCCTCCTCAAAAATCTCCAATGGCTACCAATCAATCTGCACATCAGGCAGAAACTCCTCACACTGGGCTTCAAGGCTCTCCCTCACCTCGCCCCCTCCTACCTCACCTCCTTTCTCTCCTTCTACAGCCCACCCTGCACCCTCCGCTCCTCTGCCGCTAATCTCCTTACCGTACCTCGTTCTCGCCTGTCTCACCATCGACCCCCGGCCCACGACATCCCCCGGGCCTGGAATGCCCTCCCTCTGCCCATCCGCCAAGCTAGCTCTCTTCCTCCCTTCAAGGCCCTACTGAGAGCTCACCTCCTCCAGGAGGCCTTCCCAGACTGAGCCCCTTCCTTCCTCTCCTCCTCATCCCCCTCTCCATCCCCCCCATCTTACCTCCTTCCCTTCCCCACAGTACCTGTATATAAGTATATATGTTTGTACAAATTTATTACTCTATTTATTTATTTATTTTACTTGTACATATCTATTCTATTTATTTTATTTTGTTAGTATGTTTGGTTTTGTTCTCTGTCTCCCCCTTTTAGACTGTGAGCCCACTGTTGGGTAGGGACTGTCTCTATATGTTGCCAACTTGTACTTCTCAAGCACTTAGTACAGTGCTCTGCACACAGTAAATGCTCAATAAATACAATTGATTGATTGATTGATTGATTTTACAGGGCTCAATGCTTTTATTCCATGTAACCTCTTTAATTCTCAAAACAACTCATAGGATGGGGAAAAAAAGGTCTCTCCCTTATTTTATAGATGTAAAAATTGAGGTGTTGCAATATTCCACGAATTGCCCAATGCCACGTTATAGGTTAGTTGGGTAGCTGGAACTACAGAGTGATTCATTTGGTCTTTCCCACTCAATTGTCAGCTGCATAGGTACATAGGTACACACCTTCCGTTTCTGCTGGGGAGGCATCACCCTCCATAAACAATGGCAGAGCCTCAGCTCAGTTACAAGACTTCAGAACCGAGAACCTAAGAGGCAGCATTGCCTACTGGAAAGTAGGAGAATTAGGAATCTGAGTTCTAGTCCCAACTCTAACACTTGCCTGCTTGGGCTAATCACTTAACTTCTCTGTGCTTG
The DNA here is from genome assembly GCF_015852505.1 of Tachyglossus aculeatus. Taxonomy (NCBI): domain Eukaryota; kingdom Metazoa; phylum Chordata; class Mammalia; order Monotremata; family Tachyglossidae; genus Tachyglossus; species Tachyglossus aculeatus. The sequence continues at coordinate 14,838,580 of NC_052099.1, forward strand.
AGCTTCCTCATCTGTAAAATAGGGATAAAATACCAGTTCTTTCTCCCTCTTGGGCAGGAAGTGTGTCCGATCCAATTATCTTGTGCTTGAGCCTTAATAAGTGCTTACTAAATACCGTTTAAAAAAGAACCTGAATTGGTTATACAGTCGGGGGCCACTTGAAGAGCCAGTTTAACCAATGAGAAGACAGGCTAAGGACTCTCTTTATTATTACTATCATTGTTATTATTATTATTATTATTGTGTTTGGAAAGCATTTACTATGTGTCAGGCACTGGTCTAAGCACTGGAGTAGAAACACGTTAATCAGGGCAAAATATAGTCCCTGTCCTACACGGGGATCACTAGGATGCTAGTTTTCCTGATTCTTAACCACTGAGCTTTTCATAGAACTACACAACATGCCATAATTATCATTATAATAATATAATATATAATAACAATAATAATAATAGTAGTAGTAACTGTGTTTTTAAAGTGCTCACTAATGTGCTGAGCACCATACTAAGTGCTGGGTTAGAAACATGATCATCAAGTCCTATATGGGGCTCACAATCTACATAGGAGGGAGAAACAGTTAGTGAATCTCCAATTTGTAGTTGAGGAAACTAAGGCAAAAAGAAGCGAAATGACATGCTTGAGATCACACTGCAGGTAAGTGGCAGAGCCGGGATTAGAACCCAGGTCCTCTCACTCCCAGGCCCATGTTCTTCCTACTAAGCCATACTGCTTCTCTATAATCCCAAATTATAGTACAACTTCACTAATTCATACCTACAGAAGAATTTTATATTGAACTAAGGAATTTTAATTGTAAAAGAACTTTTATAAATACAGTTTAATTACAATACTGTGGGTGAATCTTTCTCTATGCATCTGTGTGTTTCTGGGACTGAGTTTGTCTCAGCCCTACCTTCCTGATATCTCTACCTATTGGATTGTTTCTTCAAATCTGTCTATATAGCACTGGATAGATTCTGTGCTCTGTGCCTTCCTGCCTCTCCCCCAACCATCTTCCCTTTGGAGAATTCTCTCCTTACCATCCCCAAATCACCCACTGGTCCTGCATATTTTCCATCTGGGTTTTTTAGTTGGGAAGAGTTTCTATTCATAATGAAACCTGATGTCTTTTTTCAGTAGTAGTGACCATGAAAGAGTCTTTATTATTTCCTATTCCACATTAGTGAGTTCCAAATGAACAAGGTTTTAGTATATTTTGACCATGAATTCTACTATTGTCAATTATTTCTTTCACCTCAATTGTTCGATTGCAGAATCTGAAGTACATCAGAAAGATCCTTTGACAACTTCATCATAATCTTAACCCCATTTGATTCCAATTTGTTTCACAACTAAATTAAAATCAAATGGACAGGATTAGCTGGTATTAATTTACTGCACAGTACTATTCTGCTACAAAAGTCAGCTAGCTGTATGACATAGGATGGTGCTAGAAATCCAGAGTACTTTTACCCTGACATGAAATAGGGTGAAAAGTTGACACTAGCTGGTTATGTAATAAATGCCACTGGTAATACCATTTGTGTTCGGCTTGTCTCACAGCAGTAAGAAGTTAAGAGGTGATGGAATCAGATTAGTTCTGGAACATAATTTATCATTAACAACCAGGGAAACATGTGGTGATATTTCCCAATCATTTATATTCCTCCTCCTAAGATGTAACACTATCTTGTGCTGTTCTATTTGTTTTCCTGAAGTGAGTATGACTTAATAGTTGTTATATCTCTAAAACATGTCTTCAGAGTCTGTTCACATGTCTCTCCTTAATAGAGACTTTCAAGGTCATAGTTATTTAGGGCTAGCTACATAGTTAAATATGTTTAAATATCATATAACACGATAGATTTTTTAATGGTGAAATGGATTTTTAATAATGAAAAGAGCAGAAAACCTTATCTGAGCAACATCTTAAAATCTGTCTTTTATTTAAGACTACAGACGTCCCAAAACGTTTCCAAGTTCAGCTGATCACACTAGAGACAGAACATTTACTAAGCCACTTTGAAGCAATGTGAGCATGGAACCCATCATGAAGAGGATTTTGAAGATAGCTTCTTTTTGCCCTCTGAAAATGCACATTAGTCAGATTCATGCTGTTACTATTCCAGCTAGTGGGTGGGGAATGTGTCTGTTATATTGTACCCTTGTTATATTGTACTATATTGCTTGGCACATAGTAAGCACTTAACAAATACCATCATTATTGTTATTATTATTACTCTCCCAAATGCTTAGCACAGTGCTCTGCTCACAGTAAGTGCTCAATAAATTCAATTGACTGACTGACAGACCGTGATGGAACAGAACATCTTGAGTATTGTTACCTGTAGATGAATTCATAAGCCCACAATGCTCTACATAACTAATTCAACTGTTCCACAAGAGGAAAAATTGTGTACTGAAAAATATAAATCTGCAGAAACAATCTAGAAAGAGCAAACACCTAAAGCACATTAAAAGAAACCACAATAATAATAATTGTGGCATATTAAGTGCTTACTGTGAACCAGCCACTGTAGTAAGAGCTGGGATAGATATAAGATAATTACAGCAGACACAGTCCCAGGGGCTCACAGTCTAAGTAGGAGGGAAAAGAGCTATTGAATACCCACTTTATAGAGAAGGAAACTGAGGCACAGAGAAGTTAAGTGACTTGCTCAAGGTCACATAACAGGTAGGTGGCAGAATTTCATTAGAACCCAAGTCCTCTGACTACCAGGCCTGTGCTCTGGAAGCACTGAGGAAGCTTTTGAAAAGAGAGACAGAGAGAGAGACAGACAGACAGATAAAGAAAGAGATAGAGAGAAAAACAGGCCAGACCAAGCAGAATCAGGAAACAGAGGTAGCTATGATAGGGGACACTAAGAAGAAGAAAACAAGAAAGAGGAGTTGAGGCAGTGAGGCTTTTGAAGAAGAGTACAGGACAGGAGATATTTTAAGGTGAGAAAGTTTAACTTCCTTGATTGCTAGTGGTAGTAGATGAATAACTTTAAAGTGGTTTATTTCCCTGAGAGAGAACTGAGAGATAAGATGGATTCTTGGTACTCTCAGGTTCCTCTTAGAACAGTCTGTCTTATGCAGATTTGTCTGGAGCAACAAGGCATTTGGAGTTAAAATGTCAGCATACCAGTGATTCCTAGTTTTAATAAAAATAATAATTATGGTATTTGTTAAGCATTTACTATGTGCCAAGCACTGTTCTAAGAGTTGGGATAGATACAGTGTAATCAGGTTGTCCCACGTGGGGCTCACGCTTTTAATCCCCATTTTACAGATGAGGTAACTGAGGCACAGAGAAGTTTTTACTACACCTTCCTTTCATTTAACATGAATAGGGAGGTTTCTTAACTACTGCTGGTCTCTGCTGAGTTGGGGAAGAAGCTTATTTATGAGGCTAGAAGGCAAGAAAAAGCATCTGAAGGGTGCAGCAAAACTAAGGATCTCAAAGCACTTTTCTGCTGTACTTTGCAGTCTAAGGGGTTGCAATGATTTCTAATGATTGTTTTCAGGGAGCAGCTTAGACCAGTAATGCCTTTTGAATGGAATACAGTTTAGAAGATTTTCCCTTTGATGTGGACCTCAGAATTTCCAATCTGAACTGTACTCTGGATTAGGAATTGACAGGTTCTTGTTGTATTAAATCCACTAGAATAACTATAGGGTGGGTTTTTGGTGAATGTTGGTTTGATGTGTTATAATACTTTGTAAAATAGATACAAACACATGCCTATTTTTACAATGTGTGTCTACAAATGAAACTACATCATGACTTGCAAATCAAATCAAGACATGAATGAGAGGGGGTAGGACACCGAAGTGAAAGAGTTTCAAGGCTACATGATGGCCAACAAACCAAAGACTTTTACACATAATAATTATATTTATTAAGCATAGTGTAGTAGTTGTTGTAGTAGTAATATTTATTGTGCAGTTGCTTGGTGTAGGCACTGTACTGTTGAAGTTGGAGCTAGTTGGAGGAAATGGGATTTAAGAAGGGATGTGAATGTGAGGGAGAGCTGTAGTTTGACATGAGAAGGGGAAAGTGAGAGGTCTAAGCTAGGGAACTGTGATTGAGGGGTAAAGAGGCAGGAGAATCAAGAGTAAGGTGTGGCTAGAAGGTTAACTGTGATGAATAAAGATAGTGATTTGAGGAAAATAGCAGGAGAAGAGTGTAGATATGTAAGTGGGGCCAGATGGGGAAGAGCCTTGAAGTGAACTGTGAGGAGTTTTTGTTTGATGTGAAGAGACTCAGGAAGCCAGCGAAGGCTTTTGAGTAAAGGAGAGATGTGGGCAGAATGGTGCTTTGGGAAATGAACCAAGCAGCAGCATATACTATAGATTGGGCGTGGTGGTGGGGGAGGCTGGAGGCTAGGAGACTAGCCAGGAGGCTAATGCAATAGTCTAGCCATGGCAAGACCAGAGCTTGTACCAGGGTGGGAGCAGTTTGGATGAAGAAGAAGTGGCATATCAGGGAAATGTCCAAGAAAAACTGGCAGGATTTGGTAGTGGAGCAGTTGTGAGAGTTGAATGATAGTGAAGTGTTGAGGCTGACAACAAGGTTGGGGGCTTTGGGGATGGTGGTGCTGTTGACTGACATGGGAAAGTCAGGGCACAGAGTGGGTTTAGGGGGAAAAATGAGTTCAGTGTGCCAGGCATATCCTAGTTAAGCACTAGGCTAGATAAAAGATAATCAAATCACACATGGACCATGACCCACATGGGGCTCACAGTCAAAGACAGAGGAATAACAGATGTGTTTATCTACATTTTATAGGTGATGAAAATGAGGCTTTCTGTGTGCAGAACACTACACTATGTGTTTGGGAGAGTACAATAGAGTTAGTAGACAGTCTCTGTCCTCAAGGAGTTTACAATCTAGTGGGGGAGACAGGCAGTAAAATAATGGATACAGGAAGCAACAGAATATAATGATATGTACATAAGTGTTGTGAGAGTGGGGTGAGTTTTAAAATGACTAGGGGGTAAAGACATTGAGAGGAGAGGAGACATAGAAAGGAGAGGGAAAAGCGAGAAGAGATGAAGGATTAGTCAGGGAGAGCTTCTTGGAGGAGATAAAATATTAGTAGGGCTTTGAAGATGAAGAGACTGGTGGTCTTTTGGATATGATGGGGAAAGGATTCCCAGGCAGGAGTGAGCAAGGGATCAATAGTGAAAGAGATGAAATTCGGGCACAGTGAGTAGGCTGGTGTTGGGGCATGAAGTGTGTGGGCTGGGTTGTAGTGGGAGAGGAGCAAGGTTAGGTCAGAGGAAGAGAGCTTATTGAGTGCCTTAAAACCAATGGTGAGGAGTTCCTATTTAATTAATTAATTAATGATGGTTTTTGTTAAGCACTTACTACGTGCCAAGCCCTGTTCTAAGCCTGGGGTTGAGACATGGTAATTGGGAGAACATTAAACCACTGGAGGTTTTTGAGGAGTGGAGAGATGTGTCCAGTTGATTTTTTTAGAAAAATGACCCAGGCAGCAGAGTAAAGTATGGATTGGAGAGGAGAAAGGCTGGAGGCAGGGAGGTCACTGAGGGGGCTGATGCAGTAGCTGAGGTGGGTTATGGCAAGCACCAAGTGACTTACCCAAAGTCACATAGAAGGCAAGTGGCAAAGCTGAGAAGCATAGCCTAGAGAATAGAGCATGGACCTGAGAGACAGAGGACCTGAGTTCTAATCTGGGCCACTTATCTGCTGTGTGACCTCATTTCTCTGTGCCTCAATTCCCTCATCTGTAAAATGGGGATTAAGACTGTGAGCGCATGTGGGACAGGGACTGTGTCCAACCTGATTACCTTGTATCTACCCCAGCACTTAGAACAATGCCTGGCACATAGTAAGGGCTCAACAAATACAAAAACAACCCCTCCACAAAAAAACCTGGCCTCCTCTCAGTTTTCATGTTCTTTCCACTAGTCCATGCCCTTCACTCACTATCACAGCCCCTCTGAAAATGATTTCAGGCTCATCAGGCACAAGGAGAGAATCATGAAAATCTAGCAACATGGAAGATACAACAAGTGTTCCAACTATTGAAGAAATCACCATAGCAGTGAAAGCCGTGAAAAATGGCAAAACATCTGGCCCCCAAGGCATACTAGTTAGTGGGACACCCTGCTTAAACACACAAGCTCTTTCTCATCATATGGAATACTGACATGCTCAGATATATACCCCTTAAGCACTTGATATTCACCCCCTTTTCAGCAACAGCTATGTACATAGCCTTTGACTTTGCCATTTCTCCTATCTGTAATTTATTCTGATGTCTGACCCTCCCCTTCTAGACTGTAAGATCCTTTTGAGCAGGAATCACGTCTACCAACTCTGCTGTACTTTTCCAAGCACTTACTATGGTGCTGTGAACACAGTAAGCACTCAATAAATGTCACTGATTGATTGAATACTGAGGATATACCACACAACTTCAAAAATGCCACCATCAATTACCATCCTCAAGAAGAAATGTGAAAGATAAGACTGCAGCAACTATTAAGGCATTTCATTTCTCTCGATCTCTGTAAGGTCATGGCCAGAGTTCTTTAGGATCAGCTATTGAAGACTATCAATGACCACAAGTTCCCAGAATAGGATTGTGGCTTCAAACTACTGCATGGGGCAGCAGGCAAAATATGGGCAGATAGCAGATACAAGAATCCTACAGAGAACTACAGCAAGACTCCAGTTTTTAGAAGTGCCAGTTTTTCATTTTGTGCTCCCAGGACAAAAGAGGGCAGAGATGTTTAGGGGGGAATGAGAACCAGGATGAGGCAGGCTATAAAGAGAGCTAATAGGTCAGAAAGCTACCTCCTGGAGCCTTTCCAGCCTGATGGGAAACTCTCAGGTGTTGTCAGAGTTCTAGAATTAGCAAGTCTAGGAGTCCTGCTCAAATAGTTGTGGGGGCAATTTTCCCCATCACTTTGGTGAAGAAAACTTTTACACAGTCTTTCTAAACTGCCCAAAGGTGTTTAACACCATCAACAGACTCAGACTCTGGAAATTGCATAGAATATTTTGGCTACTCTGAAAAGTTCCTTCAAAGTTCCAAAACTGCTTCACAATGGGTTGATTGGTCATGTTAGAGTTTGCATGATCTAAACTATTCTCCATCACCAATGGCTGAGAAGGCACCCTTTCTCTCTCTCTCTCTCTCTCTCTCTCTCTCTCTCTCTCTCTCTCTCTCTCTCTCTCTCCCCACACACACACACACACACACATACACACACACACACACACACGCAAAGAATGCTTAAAATGTCTCCTTTGTAAATATTTATGGTCAATAGAGCAACAGTATGGACCTTGGGTGGGAAGGGAACAGAAAATAGGGAATTTTTAAAGAATACTGCCCTAAAGTCCATTATTATAAATCAAACTTACCAAACGTCCATCTAGCAGTTACCCTACAATGAGATGATATGAGATGATAGACAATAGCAAAACTCTAATGTATGTCCTGTTGCCCAAATAATCCAACAAAGTAAATAGCCAACATCAATAGAGCTTCTTTCCCACTGCTGCTAATTTTATTTTTCCAACACTGAGAAGGCTATGCCCTAGTAAGCATAATACCCATATAAGCACAGTTCTACCTATTGGGCAAAACTTTCACCTTCCCACGCCATTCTTGCCTGCCTCAAGGTTGGCAGCATTCACCTACTCAAAGGATAAAAAAGTTTGGATCAGAGTTCGTGAGTGAAGCCATGTAGAATGTCTGAAGTCCTGGGAATGGTTGAAGGGCAGGTAGGAAAGTGAGGAAGGTAGGCGATGGGAAGGGGAAGAAAGAAGAACTTGGGGAGGAAAGTAGAAGGAGTCAAGGAAGTGAGGTCAGAGAAGGAAGGGCAGCCAAAGAGTGGGAGAGGACGATGTCAGAGGAACTGTGATAGAGGGTGGAAAGTAGCATAGAAAGGAAGAGGAAGGGGTCATTAGAGAAAAATGGAAGAGTAGGGAAGATTGCAATTAGGATGACAAGGCATGATAAAGCCTCTGGATCAATCAATTGATCATATTTATTGAGCAGTTACTGTGTGCAGAACACTATACTTAGTACTTGGAAGAATACACTATAACAGAGTTGGTAGACTCATTCCCTACCCACAGTAATTTTACATTCTAGAGGGGGAGACAGATGATATATAAATAAATGAATTAGAAATATGTACATAACTGTTGTGGGGCTGAGGGAGTGGTGAATAAAGGGTGCAAATTCAATTGCAAGGATGATACAGAAGGGAGTGAGAGAAACAGAATTGAGGGCTTAGTCGGGGAAGGAGACCTCTTAGGAATGTGCTTTTTAAAAAGGATTTGAAGTGGGAGAGCATGGTCATCTCTCGGATATGAAGAGGGAGGGCTTTCCAGGCCAGAGGAAGGATGTGGATGAGAGGTTGGTTGTGTGATAGATGAGAGTGAAGTACAGTGAGTAGGTTGGCATTAGAGGAGCTAAGTGTGTGGGCTGCAATGTAGTGGAAAAGAAGTGAGGTAAGGTAGGTGGGGGAAAAGTGATTGAGTGCTTTAAAGCTGAGTTTCTGTTTGATAAGGAGGTGGATGTGAAACCACTGCAGGTTCTTGAAGAGTGGGGAGATGAGGACTGAATTTTTTTTTAGAAAAATGATCTGGGCAGAAGAATGAAGTATGGACTGAAGTGGGGAGAGACAGGAGGCAGGGAGATTAGTGAGGTGGCACTTATGGTAGTCAAGGCAGACTAGTATAAGTGCTTGGATTAATGTGGTAGCAGTATGGATGGAGAGGAAAGGGCAGATTTTAATGATGTTATAATGCTTGAACCGACAGGAATTAGTAACAGATTGAATATGTGAGTTGATTGAGAGAGATGAGTCGAGGATAATGCCAAGGTTACGGGCTTGTGAAATAGGGAGGATGGTGGTGCTATCTATAGTGACAGGAAAGTTAAGGAGAGGAAAGCATTTGGTTGGGAATATGAGGAATTCTGTTTTGGACAAGTTTGATTTGTTGGCACGACATCCAGTTGAAGATGTCCTGAAGGCAGGAGGAAATGTGATACTGCAGAGAAGGAGAGATCAGGGCTGGAGATGTACATTTGGGAATCATCCACACAGAGGAGGTAGTTGAAGCCATGGGAGTGAATGAGTTCTCCAAGGGAGTGGGTATAGATGGAGAAAAAAAGGGACCCAAAGCTGAGCCTTGAGGGATTCTTCCAGGTAGGGGGTGGGAGGCAGAAGAGGGTGGGAAAGATGAGGTGAGTGATTCAAAAAGTATATGGTGAGAAGTGGGTGAGAAAAATATCATGGTACACAGGGAGGTTTTAGTTGGGGTGGTGAAAGGGCACAAATAAAAGATAAAGGACACTTCACAAAGACAAAAGCACTCAGTGCTCTGGTTGCCTTCAACACATGACACCAAAGTGCAGAATGTTCTCTGTAGCTTACATCCCTGGTACAACTGGACTGCGAGCTGAACCCCTTTCATTGGATCAAGGAAGTTACTGCACCTCTAGGATCTGCTATGGAAAGATGAAACTTAACAAGTGTGTACATTGCTCTAAAAAATACTTTGAAGATGCTGTTTGGTTCAAAAGATATAATAATAAAATAATAATAATAATGGCATTTATTAAGCACTTACTATGTGCAAAGCACTGTTCTAAGCGCTGGGGAGGTTACAAGGAGATCAGATTATCCCACGGGGGGTGCTCACAGTCTTAATCCCCATTTTACAGATGAGGGAACTGAGGCCCAGAGAAGTGAAGTGACTTGCCCAAAGTCACGCAGCTGACAATTGGCAGAGCCAGGATTCGAACCCATGATCCCTGACTCCAAAGCCCGGGCTTAGATCCAGGTATCTGAAAATCTCTGCTAAATGTGCAACAGTTGCTGCTACAAATTACTATCATTTGATTCCATGAATATATCCTACACTTCAAAACTATAACTTTGACCTTAAATAAATGTAGTACATTAATACTTTTCAAATCAATCACTGGAGAGAAGACTTGTCCCACAGGAGGGAGAGAAGCAGAAGCTAGGCTGAAGCCATGAGATCAGGAGCTCCCTGATATCAGGGCTTCGGGAGCAGTGGTATAGTCCCCTGTGACAGTGACACTTCCACCCACCCTCCTCACCGTCCCCAAGGAGAAAACTCAGTCTTCAGCAACCAGGAAGAAGTTGCTTTCCCAAATGTTAGAAGGCTGGGAAGATTGGGACTGCTTAGCCCAAGGATGGGCCCACCCAGAGAGGTGAGGAGTCTGAGGCCTATCCCCTCCTGCAGTAATGTATTGCTGCTTTGCTTCTTGTTGTAGTTCAATTGATGTTTTACTGAATTGGCCTAGTTATTTCTTCTTCCCAACTGATTGTCCTCCCCTTGCTGATTAGACTGTGAGCCCTCTTGGCTAGAGGCCATGTCTAAATTAATATCTTTGTAGCTTTTCCCAGATCTTAGTATAATGTGTTGTACTAAGTAAATGCTTAACAAATATCAGAAATGAATACATAAAATGAAGAAAGACTCCACCTTGAAAAAAACCTACTGTGTTACAAGTTACTTTGTCATTTTATTTAATGATCTGAGTGTTCCATAAGTAAATATAGGTTATTTCTCCACTGATTTTATGCACTCTAAGCAACTTGGAAAAAGATCAGTTTCTCACTCAAGTAGATGTCATGTCATAGGCTTCCTTCATCACCCACATTTGTTTTTCACATGATGAACCATGGCAATATAGTAGATTTACTATATATAAAATAGTAGATTTATAGTAGATCTTCACGAGAGAAATTCCCCCAACTACTTATACCAACTCCTACCAAATCAATTAATGAGTTACTTATTGAGCATCTAAATGTGAGCAGAGCACTGTACTGAATACTTGGGAGAGTAAAATAGAGTTAGTACACATTGTCCCAGTCCTCAAGGAGCTTATGATAAAACAGGGAAATGGGCACTAAAATAATTTATAGATAGGAAAAATAGGGAAAAGGGATTATGGGCATGTTAGTGCTTAGGGTAGGTAAAATGTGTACACAAATGTTCTGAAAGGCTGTGAGTACACAAGTGTTCAGTTGGCACAGAAGTGCTGAAGTAGCAATTGAGAGGATTATCTATGCCTCAATTACCTCATCTGTAAAATGGGGATTAAAACTGTGAGACCCCGTGGGACAACCTGATCACCTTGTAACCACCTCAGCGCTTAGAACAGTGCTTGGCACATATTAAGCGCTTAACAAATACTATCATTATTATTATCATATAACCTGAGAAGAGAAGAAATTAATCAGAAAAGGCCCCTAGAGGGGATGTGATTGCAGGATGGTTTTGAAGATGGGGAACCTGTGGTCCGTCAGATCAATCAATCAATCAATCAATCAGCTGTATGTATTGAGCACTTACAGGGTGCAGAACATTGTACTTAGCACTTGGGAAAGTACAGTATAACAGAGTGGGTAGATATAATCCCTGGCCACAAGAAACGTACAGTCTAGATGGAGAGACAGATATTAAAATAAATTATGGATATGTATATAAGTGCCTTAAGGCTGAGGGAGGGATGAATAAAGGGTGCAAATCGAAGTGCAAGGGGGTGACATGGAAAGGAGAGGGAGTAGGGTCTTAGTTGGAGAAGGCCCAATGGAGAAAATGTGATTTTAATACCACTTTGAAGGTGGAGAGTGTGTTTATCTGTCAGATATCAAGGGGTAAGGAGTTTCAGGCAGAACATGGGCAAAGGGTTGGTGGTGAGATAAAAATCGAGACAAAATCGCGGTACTGTGAGTAGGGTGGTGTTAGAGGAGTGAATTGAACATGCTGGGCTGTAAGTAGGAAATCAGTGAGGTAAGATGGAGGGGGTAAGATGACCGAGTGTTTAGAGCCAATGGTAAGGAATTTTTGTTTGATGCTGAGGTGAATGGGCAACCACTGGAGGTTCTTGAGGAGTGGAAAACATGGACTGAATGGTTCTGTATAAAAATGATCTGGGCAGCAGAGTGAAGTATGAACTAGAGTGAGGAGAGGCAGGAGGAAGGGAGGTCAGAAAGGAGGTTGGTGCAGTAGTCCAAACAGGATAGGATAAGTGCTTGGATCAGTGTAGTGACAGTTTGCATGGAGAGGAAGGGGTGGATTTTAGCAATGTTGTGAAGGTGGAACCGACAGGATTTAGTAATAGAATGTGTGGGTTGAATGAGAGAGATGAGTTGAAGACAATGTCAAGGTTATGGGCTTGTGAGATAGGGGTCATGGAGGTGCTGTCCACAGTGATGGGAAAGTCCTGGGGCAGACAGCGTTTGGGTGGGAAGATGAGGAACTCTGTTTTGGACATATTAACTTTGAGGTGTCAGTTGGACATCCAAATAGAGATGTCCTGAAGGCAGGAGGAAATACAAGACTGCAGAGAAGGAGAGAGGTCAGAGTTGGAGATGTAGATTTGGTAATCATCTGCATAGAGAAGGTAGCTGAAGCCTTGGAAGTGAATGAGTTCTCCAAGGGAGTGGGTGTAGATGGAGAATAGAAGGGGATCTAGAACTGAACCTTGAGGGGCCCCCACAGTTAGGGGGTAGGAGGTAGCGAAGCCCACGGAGAAAGAGAATGAATGGCCAAAGAGATAGGAGGAGAACAAGTAGAGAACAGTGTCAGTGAAGCCAAGGTTGGATAATGTTTCCAGGAAAAGTGGTCAGTAGTGTCAAAGGCAGCTGAGCAGTTGAGGATTAGGATGGAGTAGAAGTCATTGGATTTGGCAAGAAGGAGATGATTGGTGGCCTTTGAGAGGGCAGTTTCTGTGGAGTGAAGGGGACTTTAGCCAGATTGGAGGGGGTCACTGAGAGAATTTGAAACAGCGGGTGTAGAAGAATGGTAGGAGGGAGATGGGGTGATAACTGGAGGGAGCTGTGGGGTCAAGGGAGGATTTTTTTAGGATAGGGAGACATGGAAATGTTTGAAAGGCATGGGGAAGAAGCCACTGGAGAGTGAACAGTTGAAGATGGTAGTTAGGGAGGGAAGTAGAGAGGGGTCAAGTGTTTTGATGATGTGCAAAGGGATGGGGTCAGATATGCAGGTGGAGGGGGCGGAGTTTGAGAGGAGGCAGGAGATCTCCTCTTGAGATACTGCTGGGAAGGATGAGAGAGTTGAAGGGGGGATGGGAGGAGGGAAGGATTGAGGAGGGGTAGGGGAGATTTTAGGGAGCTCACACCCGATAGTGTCAATTTTCTTAAAAAGTAGGTGACCAGGTCACTGGGGGCAAGGGATGAGGGGGTGGGGGCAGAGTTAAAGCATGCAAGGATAAACTTGAAGTGGATGAAGATGGCCTGATATTTAGATTTCCATCAGCAGCTCTTTGCTGCTCATGCACAAGAGAGAAAGAGGCAGACTGTGCAGGTGATTCAAGGCTGTGGGGAAGAGAGTCGGGCCAGAAAGAGGATGTTGGCAAGGGGTCAGCGGCAAGATAGATGAGATGATGGTTCAGTGAGTAGGTTGGCATTGGAGCGAAATGAGGGCAGGCCTTCAAAACTGCTTCTCTATAATTTCTCCTGAATTCCCTAAACAACTTTTCTCTACTAAGATGCCAAAGTCCACACCTTTAACATCTTGCCCCCTTATCCCGCCATTACTCTCACCATGCCCAACTTCCTACTCTCGATCACCCCCACATTCTGCTCAGCCTTCTTCGCGGAAACCCCCAAATCATGCCAATATGACTGTACGCATAGGGGTGCTGATGGAACTACGGGGGTGGCTTGGGGTCATGGAGGATGTCTATCTTCATATTAATAATAATAATAATAATTATTATTATTATTGTAATTATGGTATTTGTTAAACACTTACTATGTGCCCGGCACTGAACTAAGCGTTGGGGTAGATACATTCATTCATTCAACTGTATTTATTGAGTGCCTACTGTGTGCAAAGCACTGTACTAAGTGCTTGGAAAGTACAATTCAGCAACAAATAGAGACAATACCTACCCAACAATGGGCTCACAGTCTAGAAGTGGGGAGACAGACAACAAAACAAAACAAAACAGGCAGGCAAGGAAATCAGGTTGGACACTGTACTAAGAGCTGGGGTAGAGACAAGGAAATCATGTTGGACACAGTCCCTGTCCCACATGGGCCCCACATGGCAGATGGAAGCAGGGCATTCTGGAAGAGATGTATCTATGGAGTCGCTATGGGTCGGACACGACTCAACAGCATAAGACAACAGCAATAACAACTATGCCTTCCTCCTGGCTCTCCTATATTAATCCATCACTCAACTCTCCCTAAGTGAAATGTCTTCCTCCCTCGAATTCACCAAACCACAGTCACCAATTCACAGTCTCAGTCCCCATTTTACAGATGAGGTAACTGAGGCACAGAGAAGTAAAGTGACTTTCCCAAGGTCACAGAGCAGACAAGTGGTGGAGCTGGGATTAGAACCCCTGCCCTCCTGACTCTCAGGCCCATGCTCTATTCACTGCCCTATGCTGCTTTCCCATTAAATATTAATGCCTGTCTTCTCCTCTAGAGTGTAAGCTCAATACGGGCAGGGAATGTATCTTCTAATTCTGTTGTACTCTCCCAAATGCTTAGTACAGTGCTCTGCACATATTAAGTGCTCAATAAATAAGACTGATTGATTGACTGATTGATGAGAAGAAGGACACAAGGGATCCACAAGATTTAAAAGATCTGAGGAGAGTATGGGATGAGTAACAGGAATGCAAATTTCAGTTGCAGATACAGATAGATACAAATACAGCCTTACCATAGGCTTTAAAGCAATAAATCACCTTACCCCCTCCTGCCTCACCTCCCTGATTCCCTACTATATATCTCAGCTCTCACACTTCACTCCTCTAATGCCAACCTACTCACTGTACCCCAATCTGATCTATCTCACCGCCAACCTTTTTCCCATGTCCTGCCTCTGGCCTGGAACACCCTCCCCCTTCATATCCGACAGACAATTACTCACCCTACCTTCAAAGCTTTATTGAAGGCACATCTCCACCAAGAGGCCGTATCTGACTAAGCCGTCATTTTCTCCTCTCCCACTCCCTTCTGCTTCACTCTGTTTTGCTCCCTTTATTCACCCTCCCTCAACCCCACAGCACTTATGTACATAGCTGTAATATTTTAATTCATATTTTTGTCTGTCTCCCCCTCTAGACTGTAAGCTTGTAGTAGGCAGGGAATTTGTCTATTATATTGTTATATTGTACTCTACCAAGCACTTAGTACAATGCTCTGCACACAGTAAGTGCTCAATAAATATGATTGATTGATTAATTGATTGATTGATTCTACTAACTATGGGGAGAAGGGTGAAACTGGAACTCCTATTCAACAAATCCCACAAGAATAAGATGAGAGGAGACCATTTGAAGTTTGAAGATTACATGCTCAAAATAAACAAAAGGAAACATTTCTTTAGACAGTAGATCAAGCAGTCGATCCATCGATCAATGGTATTTATAGAGTACTTACTATGCACAGAGCACTCTACTAAATGACTGGGCAAGTATAACACCACAGAATTAGCAGACACATTCCCTGCACATAACAAGCTTACAGTCTAGAGGGGGAGACAGATATTAATATGAATGAGTAATTTCTACTATATAATTAAAAAATAGGTGTTGTGGGGCTGGGGTGTGTGTGTGTGGGAGAATATTCAATGTCCAAAGGTCATAGATCCAAGTGCATAGAGGACACAGAAGGGAGAGTAAGCTGAGGAGGAGAGGGCTTAATTGGGAAAGGCCTCAATGGTAAGCATATGGAATTTGCTATCTCAGGAAGTTGTCAGGTTGAAAATGGCAATAAATTAAATCGAGGTTTAGAAAAATTCATGGACCATCGTGGATTTCTAGAAAGAAATTTAGCTATATAGAGGGAAAATTTAGGGATAGATGGTACTACATACCTAAACGTTAGGATAGATGCCAAGGAGGAGAAACATCAAAATGCACCTTCTAACTGTGCCATCCCCTCTCAGGGTTGCACCTGGAGAGTTTCCAGTACTCTGCCAGTCAAGACTACAGGAGGGAGAGTCAAGTAGAGGCATATCCATTACATTCCTAGCTTGACCAGTGGCTAAGCAAGTGGAAAGTATTCTGCTTCAAGTCCAAACTTCCCTGTGCTGGGCAGTAGTGGCATGGGAGAGAGTCGAGAGCGGAGACTCTAGTCTACTGCATGGAAGGAGGTGATGGTAAACCCCTTCCATATTTTTACAAAGAAAACTCTATGGATAAGGTACCAGAATGATTGCAGATAGAAGTGGGAGAGAGAGATGTTCTTCCTCTGGGAGAGATGTGCCTATGGTATTGCTATGGGTTGGACACAACTCGACAGTTTAAGACAACAACAACAACTATGCCTTCCTCCTGACTTTCCAATATTAATCCGTCACTCACCAACTCTCCCTCCATGAAACTTCTTCCTCCTTCAAATTCACCAAACCAAATCCCCCACCACCTTCCAAGCTCTCTAAAAAGTAATTTTTTCCAAGAGGCCTACTCTCCACCTTCCATGCCTTTCTATCCAACACCTTAGCACTTAGCATGTGTGTTTTATATTTATTTGCTCATTTAATTGCCTACTCTACTTTTTCTCCTTTATATCTATGTTTTTACTCTTTTACCTATTGTATAATTGTAATTCATGCCTGCTTCTCTCCCCTATTAGATTATAAATTTATCAAGAGCAAGGTGGAGTCGTTTTACATCTACTGTATATTTACAAGCATTCAGTTCAGTTCAATACACTCAATAGGCAGTAAAAATGGCTTTATCTGTGTCTTCTAACCTTATATATATGCATATATGTATATAATAATAATAATAATAACAATAATAATTGTATTTGTTAAGTGCTTACTATGTGACAAGCACTGTTCTAAGCATTGGGGGGAATACAAAGTAATCAGGTTGTCCTACGTGGGGCTCACACTCTTAATCTCCATTTTACAGACAAGGTAACTGAGGCCCAGAGAAGTTAAATGACTTGCCCAAAGTCACACAGGTTACAAGTGGCGGAGCCAGGATCAGAACCCATGACCTCTGACTCCCAAGCCCATGCTCTTTCCACTGAGCCATGCTTCTTCTCATATATAAATATAATACATATTTTAATACGGCTAAATCAAGTTGTTGATTTTCACTTCAGATTTGCTGTCCGGATGCCTACATTGAACATTCATTTTTGTGGGGGTTCCAAAACAATGCATGAATCAATAAAAATAGCATTTGGCTTGGGAATTACTTTTGACAAGACCACCTCTGACTGTAATAGCCATTACTGGAAGGCACTGTGGCCTAGTGGAAAGAACTGCCTGGGAATCGAAGGACTTGGGTTCTAATCCCAGCTCCGCCATTTTCCTGGTGTGTGACCTAAGGCAAGCCATTTAACTTCTCTGGGTCTCAGTTCCCCACCTACCTAGACTGTGAGCCCCATGTGTGACCTGATTATTTTGTATCTATCAATCAATCAATCAATCAATCATATTTATTGAGCGCTTACTATGTGCAGAGCACTGTACTAAGCGCTTGGGAAGTACAAATTGGCATCACATAGAGACAGTCCCTACCCAACAGTGGGCTCACAGTCTAAAAGGGGGGAGACAGAGAACAGAACCAAACATACCAACAAAATAAAATAAGTAGGATAGAAATGTACAAGTAAAATAAATAAATAAATAAATAAATAGAGTAATAAATATGTACAACCATATATACATATATACAGGTGCTGTGGGGAAGGGAAGGAGGTAAGACGGGGGGATGGAGAGGGGGACGAGGGGGAGAGGAAAGAAGGGGCTCAGTCTGGGAAGGCCTCCTGGAGGAGGTGAGCTCTCAGCAGGGCCTTGAAGGGAGGAAGAGAGCTAGCTTGGCGGATGGGCAGAGGGAGGGCATTCCAGGCCCGGGGGATGACGTGGGCCTGGGGTCGATGGCGGGACAGGTGAGAGTGAGGTACAGTGAGGAGATTAGTGGTGGAGGAGCGGAGGGTGCGGGCTGGGCAGTAGAAGGAGAGAAGGGAGGTGAGGTAGGAGGGGGCGAGGTGATGGACAGCCTTGAAGCCCAGGGTGAGGAGTTTCTGCCTGATGCGCAGATTGATCGGTAGCCATTGGAGGTTTTTGAGGAGGGGAGTAATATGTCCAGAGCGTTTCTGGACAAAGATAATCCGGGCAGCAGCATGAAGTATGGATTGAAGTGGAGAGAGACACGAGGATGGGAGATCAGAGAGAAGGCTAGTGCAGTAGTCCAGACGGGATAGGATGAGAGCTTGAATGAGCAGGGTAGCAGTTTGGATGGAGAGGAAAGGGCGGATCTTGGTGCTTAGCATGTAGTAAGCACTTAAAAATGCCATAATTATAATGGCTACAGTCTATCATTGAGAGCTAAAGTGACTCCACCTCTTGTCTGCTGTGTGACCTTGGGCAAAACGCAAGGCACTAATTTCTCAGTGCCTCAGTTACCTCATCTGTAAAATGGGGATTAAGACTGTGAGCCCCACATGGGACAACTTGATTACTTTGTATCTCATTCATTCATTCATTCATTCAATCATATTTATTGAGCGCTTACTGTGTGCAGAGCACTGTACTAAGCGCTTGGGAAGTACAAATTGGCAACATATAGAGATGGTCCCTACCCAACAATGGGCTCACAGTCTAGAAGGGGGAGACAGACAACAAAACAAAACATGTAGACAGGTGTCCAGGTCTCCTGACTCCCAATTCTGTGCTATTTCCACTACTAGATACTAACTGGAGAGAAATATCCTGAAGAATATTATACAGAATTATAAACTGTTTCATCTAAAATGTATTCAGCATTTCCCCCAATATTTTTAAATAATACCGTATATATTAAAAATTATAATGAAATTCTTAATTTACACTTTAATTCCCACAGACAGTCCAGAGTTTATTTCAATCAACAGTGTTCCAATGAATATGAATGGGATTCTTAATTGGTCAAATGAGTAAAGTCTTACCAGAAATGGGTATATTTAGACATGACTTTTAAACTGAATTCTATTTATCAAGTCTACAAGGTAACTGTCACACAGAAGTAGCTATGCCTTTAATCCCATTGGCCTCCATTTTGCTCAGTAACACTATGCCCAGAGGCTCAAAATGAAGATGGGTGAAATGTTTAACTACTAAAACCCAAAAATTGCAATAAAACAAATAATTGAACTTTTTCCAAAAGAATAGCTACCTCTGAAATTCAGTGGCATAATAATAATTGTGGTATTTGTTAAGTTAAAAATAATAATTATGGTATTTGTTAAATGCTTACTATGTTCCAGGCATTGCACTCTAAGCACTGGAGTGGATACAAGCAAATCAGGTTGGACACAGTCCCTGTCCCATGTGGGGCTCACAGTCTCAATCTCCATTTTACAGATGAGGTCGCTGAGGCACAGAGAAGTGAAGTGACTTGCCCAAGTTCACCCAGCAGGCAGGTGGTGGAGGCGGGATTAGAACCCATGACCTTCCGACTCTCAGGCCCATGATCTATCCACTATACCATGCTGCAGTCCATGATGCACTACTGTTGTGTACCTAGAACTGTACTAATATCTGGAGTAGGTATAAGATAATCAGGTCGAGCACAGCCTGCGTGTTTTGAAGTCATTGGTTCAGTAGCAAATATTAATAGCACGGTTGAAATAAAGACCTATTAATACAAATCATTCATAGCTCAATTTCAACAAAATGTCAAAATATGTTGAGATAGAATAGTTGGTGTAGGAATGATTATGACGCCATTCTTTTGGACAACGAGTTATAAGGAAAAATGATCCGATGAGTCAGCTATGACTATCCAGTACACGCTGTAGCTATTTTTTCTATTGAAAAGAAACCTAATGAAAAAATATATTAAGTGGGGAAGCAGTGTGGTCTAGTGGAAAGAGCACAGTCCTGTGAGTCAGAGGACATAACTGTAATTTATTTATTTATTTATATTAATGTCTGTCTCTCCCTCTAGACTGTAAACTCACTGTAGGCAGGTAACGCGTCTCTTATATTGTTATACCGTACTCTCCAAAGCGCTTAGTACAGTGCTCTGCACATAGTAAGTACTCAATAAATACGATTGACTGACTGACCAACTAACTCAGCTGGGTTCTAATCCTGGTTCCTGTACTTATCTGCTGTGTGACCTTGGGCAAATCACTTAATATCTCTGTGCCTCAGCTATCTCATCTGTATAATGGGGATTAAGACTGTAAGCCCCAAATGGGACAGAGACTGTGTCCAACCCGATTTGCTTGTAACTACCCATGTTCTTAATACAGTTCCTGGCACATAGTAAGCACTTAACAAATACCATTAAAAATGTTAATAATAATAATAATAACAATGGCATTTATTAAGTGCTTACTATGTGCAAAGCACTGTAAAAGTCTAACAGAAAATAGCTTGGGAGAAAAAGAAATACAAATGCTCCAATGCTCATTTAATTTATTTTCTGTTCAGCGCAAGTAATTGCAATGTTTTGCCCTCTTTTGAGTGGGCATACACACATTCAGAGAAATGGTAAAGGAAATGAGGCCTGCACTGTAAGCTCATTGGGGTCAGAGAACGTGTCTGTTTATGGTTATATTGTATAATAATAATAATGGCATTTATTAAGCGCTTACTATGTGCAAAGCACTGTTCTAAGTGCTGGGGAGGTTACAACAGGATCAGGTTGTCCCAAGGGGGGCTCCCAGTCTTAATCCCCATTTTACAGATGAGGTAACTGAGGCCCAGAGAAGTTAAGTGACTTGCCCAAGGTCACACAGCAGACATGTGGTGGAGCCGGGATTCGAACCCCTGACCTCTGACTCCAAAGCCCGGGCTCTTTCCACTGAGCCACGCTGCTACTCTCCCAAGAGCTTTGTACAGTGCTCGGCACACAGTAAGCACTCAATAAATACTATTGAATTGATTAATTCATGAACAATATAAAGAAATAGATGTAGATAGTATTAGTACATGGAAAATAAAATCAACTCATGTCATTTCACCACCATTTTGTGACTGCGGCAGAAATGTACAAAATGGTAGTTATTGAAGTTTACATTATGAACATTTAAGAAAGGAATATCAGATTTTGGCGGGGGGAGGATTTCTCCTCCCGTTAACATATGTTATATTGACACAATACAATAAAAATTCCTTTACTTAGATGCTAGCGTGACAACTTTGAAAACATATTTAGGTTATCTGTTTAAAATAGATGTATAGTGCAGATGCCCAGTTTAGGGTTTAACTCAAAATTCATTACTTTGTTTCTACATATTTAGTTATGAATCTAATGCTAGAATGATTTTTCTTAACTGGAGGTTACAAAAATGAACTTCTGTCCATCTGTGTTTACCTGGTAGGATACTCATTATACATGCACTGATTAAAAAGCTCTTCCTCTCCACCTCAAGGTCCTATGGATTAGACTGAGCCCTCAGCAAATGCAGTTCACCAGCAGTATGCCAGAAAGGCATGCCATTCTTTCTTAATGTTAAGTACTTACTTCTTGCCTCTGGCTTCAAATACCATTTTAAGAAAGAGAGACCTTAATGATTGGAGTTGTGCCACAAAATCTTTTTTGCATAAATATTTGATCACTCACAAAATCACTCTACCTGCCAATTATTAAACATAAAAATACATTGCAACTCTTCCAGAGTCTTCTTTTCCGAGGAAAGGGATTTGAACATTTTCTTGTGTTAATAGCTAATTACCCCCACAGATATTTTACTTCTCAAGTAAAAGCTAGCCAACCCAGGATTCCGTGGTGGAATCTACGACCCACTATGTGACTCCACCGCATCTTCAAAAGTAGAAGCTCTTGAAAACCTGAGAACAATGAAGAATTGTTATTAAAAATGAAAAAGAAAAACATAACCAACCTTTGCTTCCGCCTCAGATGCAGCGACTTCCACGACTTTGTTTCTGTTAATCAGTTGTTTGACACATCTTTCCACTTGAACATTGAACTTCATGAAAGTCACATAGCAAAAATAAGCTGTTAATAGGATCAAGCTTTCCCACCACATGATGAGATTATCCAGAAAAAAGACGATTAGCATAATCAAGTCTATGATATAAAATGACACATCTCTAAAGAGTGGCCACCAGGTAAGGTTTAGGACCTCTCTAGAAAATAAAGCACACATTCCAATAACAAACAGGATATTGAATACGGCAGAGCCTACTATTGTGCCAATGCCGACATTACTGTGAGCTATAAACACTCCAATCAGAGATGTGAAAAGTTCTGGGGCTGAGCCTCCGGCAGCCATGAAGGTTGCCCCGGCCACATCATCAGAAATGGCCAGTTTTTCCGTGATGACTGTCAAAGAAGGGACAAAGAACTCATCACAGACAATGGCTAAGGCTATGAACATGTAAATCATCCCAAAGACATGGAGGATTATTGCACCCCTTCTTCGCTCCTGAAGAGAAAAGAGGTCTTTTGGGTACTCTCCCTTAGTGTGCTCTGTTGTGTTCTCATGTTCATGTGGCTTTGGAGTGTGGCTTTGGAGAGCGTTTATGTTCTTTAAATCTAATAGAGTTCTCTGATGATGTGCATGCATTGGCATCTGACTACCTAATCCATCGGCCGGGTCAGTGCTGTGGGTCTCTGTTTGGAAAAAGGCACTAATTGAAAGTGAAAAAGTGCTAATGGCCACTATGCTCACAAAGAGCCCTAGGATTCGTATTGGTCTCAGTTTTTTTCTGACATTCTGATGCCTTCTGTAGGCAAACAGTGATTCATCCAAACACCATTCTTCAAGAAATCGGGGGGCAGTGGTTTGATGCAGATCCATTCTGTACTTTTCGTTGAATGTGATGAGTTTCAAACTTTAGAGTCAACAAGATCTTTTTTTCATACTTTTTTCTTGTTTTTTAAAGTTAAAGGTGTTTTTTTGATGATCTTCCACAATTAAGTGCTTCTATGCTTCAAATGAAGTATGTTCTTCGTTTATGCTTAAACAAGAACAACAATTTGTTATTGAAATTAATGAAAATAATTTCAGACCATCAAATTTGTTGCTGTACCAGATAAACACCAAATCCAATCATCCTTAAACATCTTGAATAAAAGCAAAAACAAGCTTATCAGGCAAAGAAAATAATTAATTTGCATTAAAATTAAAATAGGTACAAGTAACAAAATCCTGGGGATACACATCATATCATTTTAAAGCTCTTGGAAGTAAATAACCTCTTTCCATTACCTCTCCACATCTGGCCAATAATCTCACCACGGGCTAAAAGTTATCTGATTGATATGAAAACTGCAAGTGCCAAGCAAATTAATTACTGCAGGTTTTGTTACTATAATTTTATCTTATCCAATTCTCAAATGAATAGGTACAAACTTCTAGGTAACGTAGAAGCCAAATTTTGTTAGTCATCCCAGTCACGATCAAATTCAGATAGGAATGGGGAAGGTAGAGACCACATATGATGATAATTATTTCATGTTCTTTTGCTATAGGGGTAAAGAAGATATATCTTATTTTCTTTTAAATTCAAGAAACACTTTTACTCTATTGGTCTGTTGTATTAAAAAGAAATATAGGTTAATTCTTTAGATCTTTTAAAGGTTTTACATTAATCCCAAACTTCTAGATTCTAGGCAGTAAAGGATGCTTAGCTCTAAAGTTCAAAACTCAATTCTTACTTTGAAGCAGAAAATATTTTGCAAATTAGCAGTAATGGCAGATGAAATAATGATGGTATTTGTTAAGTGCTTACTATGTGCCAAGCACTGTTCTCAGCGCTGGTGTAGACACAAGGTTATCAGGTCATCCCACGGAGGGCTCACAGTCTTAATTCCCATTTTACCAATGAGGCAATTGAGACACAGAGAAGTTAAGTGAATTGCCCAAAGTCACACAGCTAAGTGGCAGAGCCCAAATTAGAACCCATGACCTCTGACTCCCAAGCTCGTGCTCTTTTTGCTAAGCCACACAGCTTTTTTCACAAAAGGCACTTTTGCTGGCCAATCTGTAAATGAAGTGAATGTCTACTCTTCCTGCAGATTGACTGTTTTATGATACCAAAAAGAAATTTTGCAAATATTTAGTATAAGAACATGCTGGATGTTTCTTTAAATTAAATTTCACTACTAAACCTGCTAAAATACAGTTTGGAGGCGAGCTGCCCAATGCAATTTACATATCAACAGCAAGGATTTTATTCTCTATCATTCTCTCTTCACACTACTGTCTCAATAAGAGGAAAAGAGGAGAGGAGGGAGAGTGAGAAAGAGAAGGGGGAACAGGAGATGGAATGAGCAGAGGAGGAAGGGATAGAGAGCTGGAGAAAGGGAAGAAGAAAGAGGAAGAGAAAGAGAGAAAGAGAAAGTGATTTTCCTAAATCAGGGACTACATTTCAGAAGCATTCCCAGAGATCATCTCAGGGGACTCACTCAGTGGCTAACGAGACAGATTAGTGTGGACTCAACTTTTCAGAACAGCCTGAATCATGTTCCCAAGTATCTTACCATAAGACTAGAAATGTTTTAGGAAAACCGACAGAGGTTGCGATGACCTTTGGGATGAGCCAAACGAACGTTCTATATTATTATAAAATTCCTGGTGGATAGTCTACGTTGGCAGAATACCCATAAACGATCTGTACATTCGTTTAATCTGATTTATTGAGTGCTCACTATGTGCAGAGCACTGCGCTGAGAGCTTGGAAAGTACATCTGTCTCGCCCCTCTCGTTTAGGATGGCCGAAGGGTTGTATACACAGCAGATGGGTTGACAGCAAGAAATAGACGAAGTGGGGGTTGGGGGAGACCCCTAGAATTCACCGGTTCCTTCTCTATTCACGCCACCCATCCCCGCTGCGGAGAAATGTTTTAACCGCAAACCATAGACAGCCCCGCAACTTTGCCCAACACCCTCAAAGTTTCGCTGGCCGAAAGAGGGGCACCCAACAGATATCTCTTAGGGGTTCCCAAATCCTCCAATTTTTCAGGAATGGGGGTGATGATGTTCCCCCCATTCTGCCCTCCTATGCGATCCGCTCCAGCCCCGGCGTCGCCCTGGATCTGTGCCCCGGGGCGACGGGATGCAGGATCGGGGGGTTGGGGGGAACTGGCGAAGGAGGGGGGCGAGTTGATCAACTCTTAGCATGGTATGGAGGGTGGGGGAAGAGAGGGTCTTGCAGGGGAGGTGGTGGGGGCGGCGTGGAATAGTGGGGAAGGATGGAGGCTTGGAGGCTCAGCGTTCGTTTTTCCCTCCCCCTTGCAGGGAGCAGGTCGCCACCGCAGCCAAGTGGTTACCCGGCCCGCTTGCCCCGCTTGCCCCGGGGCCGAGCCGAGCCGAGCCGAGCCGAGCCGAGCTTCCCCACTTACCCGGGAGCTTCTGCAGGAGCGGGAGGCGGCTGCATGAGGAAAGCGCTCTCCTGCTTTCCCTCCCTCCTCGAGCTGAAGATCTGCGTTTTTCCCTCCCTTGCTCCTCCCCCGAGCCACTCCCTCTCCCGTCCCTCCTTCCCTTTCCTCCCCCCCTCCCTTTTTCTTCCTCCCTTCTCTCTTCCTTTCCCCCCCTCTCTCTCCCTTTTTCTTTCTCTTTCTCTCCTGTTGGGCAGTTGGGATTGCCAGAAGCCAGGGAGTGCTGCCAACTTCTCGCTAGAATTCTAGGTTATTCTTGTTATTTTGCAGATTATTCTAGTATTTTAGCATCACGACAGCCAGTGGGTGGATTAAAATGCCCTGGTTATGTGGCAGTACAGAAGGACAGTTTTATATGACCAGAAATGATGGCAGTGAATGATCAATCCTTCATTCCCTGAGGTTTTTAGGCAGAACCACCCCATTGGAAAAGAAAAAAATGGATAATAATAACAATGTTAACAATTAATAATGCTGGTATTTGTTAAGTGATTACTATGTGCCAAGCACTGTTCTAAACACTGGGGTAGATACAAGATAATCAGGTTGTCCCACGTGGTGATCACAGTCAATCCCCATTTGACAGATGAGGTAACTGAGGAGCAGAGAAGGGAAGTGACTTGCCCAAGGTCACACAGCAGACAAGTGACAGAGGCGGGATTAAAACCCACGTCCTCTGATTTCCAAGCCCAGGCTCTTGCCATAGTAAGTCTCCACATTGGTTTCAGCTCCTCTACAAGAATGAAGGTGCTATTATTATTGATTTTTAAATTTTACAGCAAGATATCTCTCCTGGAGAAGGAATTCCATGGGAAAGGACAGCTACAGGTATGAAAGCATGATAAATTAACGAATCAAAAATCTCCAACTTGGCCCAAGCTGAGTCCCAGACCAGTGGTCAAACTGGCATGGAGTTTAGGCTTCCAGAAAGTGCTCCTATGTGTGTTGCATTTCTTCTGGGACAATGAGCCTGAAAAGTCAATCGAGGTTTAGAAACTATTTCATGACAGCTTGGCTAGCTGAGTCAGAGCTGAGGGAGCCCTGTTCGATAAACTCCCCATTGCCAAAAGAGTAAAGTAGGGTTGCACACTGGGAGTCCTGTACAGTTTATTCTCCTACGGCCATGCTGGAAGATGTAACAAGACACCAGATGCCGGTGTTAGAATTTGCTTCTGCACCACTGGGGAAACTCTTCTAACTCAACAGACTTTGAGCAGCATCCAAAGTCCTAGAGACAGCTATTCAAGGATGCGGTGTGCAGATAACTGCGGCTTACACAAACACTCTCAAGTAGACAGACACGTGATTGCAAACCACTTCTCTCAAGAAGGAGCGTGGCCTAGTAGGTAGAGCACAGGCCTGGGAGTCAAAAGGACCCGAGTTCTAATTCTGCCTCCACCACTTGTCTGTTGTGTGATCTTGGGCAAGTCACTTAACTGCTCTGTGCCTCAGTTACCTCATCTGTAAAATGGGGATTTAAGACTGTGAGCCCCACATGGAAAATGGACAGCGTCCAACCTGATTAGCTTGCATATACTCCAGCACTTAGTAAAGTGCCTGGAACACAGTAAGTGATTAACAAATACCATAAAAAAGACACATACATCATTGAAAACTGTTTCAGTGAATCAGCCAAATTTAAGAGGCAGTCTAAAGTCTCTAGACAGAAGCTTCTTCATTCAATCATATTTATTGAGTGCTTACTGTGTGCAGCGCACCGTAATAAGCACTTCTTATAGGCAAGGAAGGTGTCTACCTATTCTGTTGTATTCTTCCAAGTGTGCTCTGCATAAGGGAAATGCTCAATAATTACCATTGATTGATTGGTTATAAAGAATCAAATCTTTCAAGAGTCAACTCATTCGTTCATTCATTCAATCACATTTATTGAGCACTTACTGTGTGCAGAGCACTGTAGTAAGCATTTGGGAAAGTACAATACAACAATAAATAGTGACATTCTCTGGCCAAAATGAGTTCATAGTCTAGAGTGGGGGAGACAGAGATCAGTAGAAATAAATAAAATTATGGATATGTACATAAGTGCTTTGGAGCTGGGAGGGGGAAGAGCAAAGGGAGAAAGTCAAGGTGATGCAGAAGAGAGTGGGAGATGAGGAAAAGTGAGGCTCAGTCTGGGAAGGCCTCTTGGAGGGGATGTGCCTTCAATAAGATTTTGAAGCAGGGGAGAGTGTTTGTCTCACCAGCACTGAGTAAATGCTCACTGACACCCAGCTTTCTTGAAAAAGACATGTGATGAGGACAGACAATAGTAGAAATCCCAAGGAACTGCTCCAGGGAAATGAAAAGGGGCATGTGAAAAGAGTGTGGGGCAGGACAAATGTTTTAAAACATAGCGAAGTACAGTACTAAAACTCAAAGACTTTAGGGAGATTAAAAGCAGCACGCAAACTAGCCTGGAATGCAGTAATCAAGAGAGAAGTTTCTCTCAATCAACAACATCTATTAAGCACAATGCATGAAGCTCTCACGTATGTACTAGGGACATTTTTTATGGTATCTGTTAAATGTTTAATAATGATGGCATTTATTAAGCACTTATTACATGCAAGGCACTGTTCTACGTGCGGGGGGGGCGGGGGGATACAAGGTGATCAGGTTGTCCCTCGTGGGGCTCATAATCTTAATCCCCATTTTACAGATGAGGTAGCTGAGGCTCAGAGAAGTTAAGTGACTTTCCCAAGGTCACACAGCTGACATGTAGCAGAGCCGGGATTAGAACCCACGACCTCTGACTCCCAAGCCCGTGCTCTTTCCACTGAGCAACACTGCTTACTATGTGCCAGGCATTGTACAAAGTCCTGGGGTAGATATAAAATGAGCAGCTTGGACAGTCTCTGTCCAACATGGGGCTCACAATCTTAATCCCCATTTTATAGAGGAGGTAACTGAGCCACAGAGAAGTTAGATGACTAGAGAAGCAGCGTGGCTCAGTGGAACGAGCACGGGCTTGGGAGTCAGAGGACATGGGTTCTAATCCCAGCTCCCCCACATGTCTGCTGTGTGACCTTGGGCAAGTCACTTAGCTTCTATGACCCTCAGTTACCTCATCTGTAAAATCGGGATTGCCACACATGGGACAATGTGATCACTTTGTATCCCCCCAGCGCTTAGAACAGTGCTTTGCACATAGTAAGCGCTTAACAAATGCCATTATTATTCCTACTGAGAGCACAGCTCCTCCAGGAGGTCTTCCCAGACTGAGCCCCCTTTTTCCTCTCCTCCTTACCCTCCCCACAGCACCTGTATATATGTTTGTACAGATTTATTACTCTATTTATTTTACTTGTACATATTTACTATTCTATTTATTTGTTAATGATGTGCATCTAGTTTACTTCTATTTATTCTGATTACTTGACACCCATCCACATGTTTTGTTTTGTTGTCTGTCTCCCCCTTCTAGACTGTGAGCCTGTTGTTGAGTAGGGACCATCTCTATATGTTGCCAACTTGTACTTCCCAAGTGCTTAGTACAGTGCTCTGCACACAGTAAGTGCTCAATAAATATGCTTGAAAGAATGAATGGCCCAAGGTTACACAACAGACAAATGGTGGAGACAGGATAAGAACCCAGTCCTTCTGACTTCCAGCTCCACACTCTATCCACTGGGCCATGCTGCTTCTTGATTTAACCTATAGGTAGTATAGGCATAGACATTGACTAAGCCACAGTTTCTGACCCACAAGGGATTCACAATCTAAAGAAGTGTTTGGGGAGAATAGGGAAAGAGAAAAAAGGGAAAATAAGCAAAGTCAATCAATTAATCCAATCATATTTATATTGAACACCTATTAAATGTGAAATACTGTACTAAATGCTTGGAAGACTACAACAGAGAAAAGATGCATACTCCCTGGCCTTAAGGATTTTACAGTCTAGGGAGGGAGGCAGATGGCCAAAAGTTATTTACAAATAGAGGGAAGAGGAGGAAGAAACAAAGATTGAATAGGAAGTAGTATAACTACATCAGGATGAAATAGCTGAATAAATAACTGAATGCACAAATAAAAATATACATCTTCATCATGGTTTAGTGGACAGTGCACGGGCATGGGAGTCAGAAGGTCATAGGTTCTAATCCTGGCTCTGCCACTTGTCTGCTGTGTGGCTGCGGTCAAGTCACTTAACTTCTCAGGGCCTCAGTTACCTCCTCTGTAAAATGGGGATTAAGACTGTGAGCCCCATATGGGTCAGGGACTGTGTCCAACCTGATTTGCTTGTATCCACCCCAGTGCTCAGTTGAGTGCCTGGTACATAGTAAGCACTTAACAAATACTATCAGTGTTATTATGATTATACAACAAGGGCTGAGGATAAGGAATATGATACATAAGAACTGGGTGATTGTTGGGTTGATGTGACTAGAGGTCTGTGAATTAATCAAGGAAGACTCCCTGAGAGAGATGAGATATTAGGAGGGCTTTTGTTTGGCAGATTTGGGGAGGGAGAATGTTCCAGATTAGGGGAGCAGCATGGGCAAGAGCTTGGAGGTAGAATTAATCATAATAATAATAATGGTATTTGGTAAGCGCTTACTATGTGCCAAGCACTGTTCTAAGCACTGGGGGGGATACAAGGTAATCAGGTTGTCCCACGTGGGGCTCACAGTCTTAATCCCCACTTTACAGATGAGGGACCTGAGGCACAGAGAAGTTAAGTGATTTGTCCAAGGTCACACAGCAGACAAATGGCAGAGCAGGGGTTAGAACCCGTGACCTGACTCCCAAGCCTGTGCTCTTTCCACTGAGCCATGCTGCTTCTCTAAGAAGAACTTCTCTTAGAAGAACTAAGAGAGTCAAGAGTTAAGAGAGAGGTACAGTTACAAGGTGACTTTGGGAGGAATAAGGAAATCATTCATTCATTTATTTATTCAATCATATTATTATTATTAATTATTTTTAATAATAATAATAATAGTATTTGTTAAGCACTTACTATGTGCCAAGCACCGTTCTAAGCACTGGGGTTGATACAAGGTAATCAGGTTGTTCCGCATGGGGTTCACAGTCTTAATCTCCAATTTACAGATGAGGTAAGTGAGGCACAGAGAATAATAATAATGATAACAATAATAATGGTATTTATTAAGTGCTTACTATGTACAGAGCACTGTTCTAAGCGCTGGGGAGGTTACAGGGTGATCAGATTGTCCCACGGGGGGCTCACAGTCTTAATCCCCATTTTACAGATGAGGGACTGAGGCACAGAGAAGTTAAGTGACTTGCCTAAAGTCACACAGCTGACAATTGGCGGAGCCGGGGTTTGAACTCACGACCTCTGACTCCAAAGCCCGTGCTGTTTCCACTGAGCCATGCTGCTTCTCTGTGAAGTGAAGTAACTTGCTCAAAGTCACACAACTGACAGGTGGTGGAGCCAGGATTAGAACCCGTGATCTCTGACTCCCAAGCCCATGCTCTTACCGAGCCATGCTGCTTCTCTATTATTAATTTATTATTTATTATTATTATTATTCACTCATTATTTATTTATTGAGCACTTATTGTGTGCAGGGCACTGTACTAAACACCTGGGAAAGTACAATATAACAACAGACATATTCCCTGCCCACAACGAGTTTACAGTCTAGAGGGGGAGACAGACATTAATATAAATAAATTACAGATAAATACTGTGGGGCTGGGAGGGGGATGAATAAAGGGAGCAAGTCAGGGCAAAACAGAAAGCAGTGGGAGAAGGGGAAAGGAGGCTTTAGTCAAGGAAGACCTCTTGGAGGATCATGGGATTGGGACTCAAGGAGCCCTGGGTTCTAATTCCACCTCTGCCATGATTTACTTGTTCTTGTCTCTCCTGCCTCTGACCCTTTGCTCATGCCCTTCCTCTTGCCTAGAATGCCATCCCCTTTCAAATCCACCAGACCACAGGTCTCCTCAGTCTTCAAAGCCTTTCTGAAATCCCATCTCTGATTCAATTTCCTTTTTCCCAGGTCATACCCCACAACTACTTCCTCAGCTCATAATGAGAAGGATTGTGGCCTAGTGGATAGAACAGATGCCCGGGAGTCAGAAGGTCCTGGGTTCTAATCCTGACTCCATCACCTGTCTGCTGTGTGACCTGGGGCAAGTCACTTAACTTCTCTGTGCCTCAGTTACCTCAGTTGTAAAATAGGGATTAAGACTGTGAGCTCCATGTGGGACAGGGACTCTGTCCAACCTGATATACCTGTAACCACCCCAGTGTTTAGTAGAGTGCCTGGCATATAGTAAATGCTTAACAAATCCACAGTTATTATCAGTATGCACATACCTTACTCTTTAAGCATTTGTTCATCTTCATATCAATTTTTTTTCCTTCTATCTGTAAATTCTTTTTTGTCTCTGTCCCCTGCTGGACTGTAAATTCCTTTAGGGGTGAGATCATGTCTTCTCTATTGTACTCTCCCAAATGCTGAAAACCATGCTCTGCACCCCATCGGCATATGATTGATTGATTTCTATTTGATTACAGTTTTTTAATTGCATCTCATCAGGTGGGTTTGCTTGTTGCAATTGCCTCCAACATTCAAATGTGGAACTGTGTTGTCTGAGGGTTGGCTTTTATTCTGCCCTTAAAATATTTTCTCCATCACCCTGGTTCTCAGTTGCCCCATTTCACTCTACCTTTTGTCACCCAAACAAGTCACCCGGTATATTTATTTTTCTTTCCCTGCCTCACCCTCCCCTCTCCCCTTCCTCACTTCCTATCTCCACTCACTGTGTCCTCTCCACAACTCCTTTAAACCTCTGCTCCATGTTGCTCCTCCCTCCCACAATGGGTCAGTTCTGTGCCTCCAACCCGAATCTGCTCATGTGTTTTTTTTCTTCTCAAATCTTAGGCACAATGCCCTCTGAACTTTCACTGCTATGTAGTTCCCTTGCAGCCTCCACTGCCTGGGACCCCCAGTTTAAGGGGGAGAGGGAACAGGCATTTAACTCCCATTTTACAGAAAGGGGAACTGAGGCAGAGATGAATTGGCTGACCTAAATTACACAGCAGAGCTGGGATTAGAATCCAGGTCCTCCGACTACCAGACCTGTGCTCTTTCCATTTGGAACTGCTTCTTCTCAGCTGATAGTAAAGTCACATGAATTCACCCGTGATCCCATCATTGGAATCTAATACAATATGTAAGGCAACATGATAGATAAGATAGTATGTTCACACCTTCTGTGAGGGAAACAACCAAGCTATCTGACCATTGTCTTGTGGCCAGCTGAATGAGCCATCATCGTAAACCACCATCTCAATCCTCCTCAATGACTCAGCTGCCTTAGACCCTGTCGATCACCCCCTTCTCCTGGAAACATTATCTAACCTTGGCTTCACTGACACTGTTCTCTCATAGTTCTCCTCTTCTCTCTGGCTGCTCCTTCTCAGTGTCTTTCACGGGCTCCTCCTCTGCCTCCTATACTTTAATTCTGGGAGTCCCTCAAGGCTCAGTTCTGGTTCCTCTCCTATTCGCCACCTACATCTACTCCCTCGGAAAATTCATTTGCTCCCACTGCTTAAGTTACCACCTCTATGTGGAAGATTCCCTATCTACCTCTCCAGCCCTGATCTCTCTCCTTGTCTGCAGTCTTGAATTTACTTCAGGACAGTTCTACTTAGATAATATGCCAAAACCTTGAGCTTAACATGTCCAAAACAGAGCTTCTTATCTTCCCACCCAAATCCTGTCCTCCCCCTGACTTTCCCATCACCACCAGCACCACCATCTTTCCTGTAACACAAACCTGTAACCTTGGTGTTATCCTTGACTCATCTCTCTCATTCAATCCACATATTCAATATCAA
Organism: Tachyglossus aculeatus; assembly: GCF_015852505.1. Lineage (NCBI taxonomy): Eukaryota > Metazoa > Chordata > Mammalia > Monotremata > Tachyglossidae > Tachyglossus > Tachyglossus aculeatus. Next base: position 14,871,772 of record NC_052099.1, read on the forward strand.
CAAATTCTATCCATTCCACTTTCATAACATTGCTTAAAATCTACCCTTTCCTGTCAATGCAAATTGCTACTATGCTGTTCCAACCAATTATCTTGCCCCACCTAGACTCCATGCTTCAGGCTCCTTGCTGATCTCCCTGCCCCCTGTCTTTCCCCACTCCTGCCCATATGTCGCTCTGCTCCCCAGATGATTTTTCTAAAAAAAGCTCAGTCCATGTCTCCCCATTCCTGAAGAACCACTAGGGTGTACCCATCCACCTTTGCATCAAACAGAAACTCCTTACCATTGGTTTCCAAGCACTCATTCAGCTTGCCCCTTCCTATCTTATCTCACTAATCTCCTACTACAACCCAGCCCGTACACTTTACTACTCTAACTCCAACCTACTCACTGTACATTAATTGATCAATCAATGTTATTTATTGAGTACTTACTATGTGCAGAGCACTATACTACACACTAGAGAGCCTACAATGCAACAGAATTAGCAGACATGTCCCCTGCCTATAACAAGCTTACATCTAGAGAGATCTTTTCTATATCACCACCAACCCCTTGCCCACATCCTCCCTCTGGCCTGCAACTCCTTCTCCCTTCATATAACATAGACCACCACTTTCCCCATCTTCACAGCCTTATTAAAATCACATCTCCTTCAAGAGGTCTTCCCCATCTATGCTCTCATTTCCGCTACTCCCTCTCCCTTCTGCATCACCTTTGCACTTGGATTTCTATCCTTTAAAACACATGATATTCACTGCCCAGCCCCAGAGCACTTATGCACATAGCCATAATGTATTCCTTATAGGCAAGGAACATGTCTACCAACTCTGTCATAGTGTACTCTCCCAAGTACTTAGTATAGTGCTCTGCACATAGTAAGTACTCAATAAGTTGACTGATAGGAAATTCACAAGTTTTGCAAGTTTTATCACTGTGTCCTCAAAATCAACAAGCTAGCTCACAGAATGGATCAGGCTCTTGGCTTTCTCTTGACCAACTTTACAGGAATTAGGTCAGCAAGAGGACAGCAAGAGGTTTTTTAAAGAGCTTTAGACAGTTCATGGTCAAGTCCAGTAGCACTTAATCTCATCCCAAATGCTCGTAATTGCTGGCTGATCATGCTTCAGTCTTGGATTTGTGGTCCGATAACTTCAACAAAGTTCTTAATTGCTCATTCACAGCTTCCCTTTTACAAGTGCCTGGCACATAGTAAGTGCTTAACAGATATAATTATTATCATTATTATTATTACTATTATCACTGTATGTGATATAGAGCTGTTTCCTACAATTTACCCTCCTACATTTCTGCTAATCAGGCCATAAGCTTTCATCTCAGTAATAGCCTGTGGGAGATCCCAAAATGTTTGGTAACATTACATAAGGTCGCTCTGTGATGGAATGATGGTCAGAAGAGTTCTGGATCAAAGCTGCTTCTCGATTCCCTTCAAAGGGGTTATGTCCTTTCCTCATCACTTTCATTAATTCATTCAATCATATTTATTGAGCACTTACTGTGTGCAGAGCACTGTACTAAGTGCTTGGGAAGTTCAAGTTGGCAACATATAGAGACGGTCCCTACCCAACAATGGGCTCACAGTCTAAAAGGGGGAGACAGACAACAAAACAAAACATGTGGGCAGGTGTCAAGTCATCAGAACAAATAGAATTAAAGCTAGATGCACATCATTAACAAAATAAATAGAATGGTAAATATGTACAAGTAAAATAAATAGAGTAATAAATCTGTACAAACATATATACAATGTTTGCCACCTGGCTGACTGATGCGCTCAGAGCTTTGGAACATGGAGTATCATCTTGACAGTGGACCCTCCTATATGCAGTGACTTCATGCAAAAAACAAATATTGCAAAGACCTTCACCCATAGAAGTGAATATTTGCAAATAATTGTGCACTAATGAACATGCTCTTCAAGACAGAGAAGCAGCATGGTCTAATGGTTAGATCATGAGCCTGGGAATTAGAAGGACCTGAGTTCCAATCCTGGCCCTGCGACTTAATAATAATAATAATAATAATAATAATAATAGCATTTATTAAATGCTTACTATGTGCAAAGCACTGTTGTAAGCACTGGGGAGGTTACAAGGTGATCAGGTTGCCCCATGGGGGGCTCAAAGTCTTAATCCCCATTTTACAGATTAGGTAATTGAGGCATAGAGAAGTTAAGTGACTTGCTCAAAGTCACACAGCTGACAATTGGCAGAGAAGGAACTTGAACCCATTACCTCTGACTCCAAAGCCCGTGCTCTTTTCCACTGAGCCACACTGCTTGTTGGCTATGTGACCTTGGGCAAATTACTTCACTTCTCTGTGCCCCAATTACCTCATCTGTAAAATGGGGAATAGACTCTGAGCCTCATTTGGAACAAGGACTGTGTCCAACCTGATAAGCTTGTATCTACTGCAGCACTTAGTGCAGTGTCTGGCACATAGTAAGGGCTTAGCCAATACCATTTAAAAAAAGACATACAATTGCATACTGAATGTTTAAATTCTTCAGACTAAAAAAGACATACAATTGCATACTGAATGTTTAAATTCTTCAGACTAACAATTGGTCTGAAACAGATGACTTCAAATTTAAACCAAAGCCCAATGCCACAGCTCCCGTTCCAATTATACCCAGTGAGGGCCTGTAGTTTAAAGCCATCAAAACCTTCTGCTACTTGAATGACATGCTTTCTCATGTTGTTGAGAAGCAGCATGGCCTAGCAGATAGAGCACAGATCTGAGAGTCAGAAGAACCTGGGTTCTAGTCCTGGCTCCACCACCTGTCTGCTGTGTGACCTTGGGCAGGTCACTTAACTTCTCTGTGCCTCAGTTACCTCATCTCTAAAATGGGGATTAAGATTGCGAATCCCATGTGCCACAGTGACTGTATCCAACCTGATTACCTTGTATCTACCCCAGTGCCTGGAACAGTGCTTGACAAATAGTAAGCACCTAACAAACACCATTAAAAAATATGCTCTTATTGATGGCAACACCAATAACATGGCCAGCACAGGTGTTTGGAAAGCGGGAACTTCAGCTCTGAAATGAAACAGAAGTCAGCCTGAAGACAGAGATCTATGGTGACCATGCTGTTGCCATCACAACATTGTGATATGGCTGTCAGGCTGTCACAATGCTGATAGCATATAAAACAACCCGACCAGTTCCATCAGCTCACAACCTCAGACAAGCTCTCCTGGGAAAAGATCTACATTTAGCCATTCAGTCCTTTAAGGACAAACACATTGCTGCAGCGATGGGGAAAACATTTGGTGAAAGATGGTTTCATGGATTACAGAACAACCAGGGCTTTGTGCGTGTGGTTTGTGGTTGGCCATGTGGCCTCACACTCTGCCTTCATGTGCACATCAAAACACACAGGAAGTAACATAACCAGTGCTCATCCATCATATTTTTCAGTGAGAGATTCCATACCACTGAGATTCCAACAGTAAAATTTGAAGGAAAAGAAGACATTCTAGGAGGGAGTAGTGGTGTGAGGGGGGCTCGGGAGCATGGAATCTGGAGGACAATGAAGTGATCAGTTAGCTTGAGTCAGTCCATCAGAGGAAAAGGGGCTGGTGAGTTCTACCTGGTGTGGGGGATATAGGTGGTTGGCTAAAGCCTATGGCTCAGAGTTTTAGTCAGATATGGGAGGCAACTAGGAGGCTTTTGTCCAGGGGAGTGATTAAGCTGGTCTTCATTTTCAAAACATGTTCCAGGGTATGGGCAATACTTAACTTGAGATGGTGTGAGTTAAGATGAACAGCACTTACATTTCTAAGTTTACCCCTGTTTCAGCTTTACAGCACATCACTTTTGACTCTATAGCACTAGCCTCTTAAATGTCACTTGCTTTGAGGGTGCAGGTGGTAGGCCAGTGGGAGATGTGCAGTAGCTGCCAGGAAAGGGGGAAAGAATTTTAAAAGCCAGATAAGGGAGGAAAGGACAGGGAGAGTTTAAAGAAGGTGAGGGCCAAGCAGGAGGGAAGAGTGCCAGCTGGAGTCACCCAGGAGGGTCGACAGATCCATTTTCCTTCCAGTGAAGTAATAGTTGGCTACCTGATCATGGAATTTCTCTGATTCAATATAAATACATTAATGTAGCTATATCACTCATCTATAATTGACCGAGTACACAATTCTAGGTCATTTTAGTAAAAATAAGGCATTTGATCTTGGTTCAATCAATCAATGGTATTTAGTGATCGCTTAGTGTGTCAAGAGCAGTGTGATAAGTGCTTGGGAGAGTACAGTAGAGGTCATAGCCACAATCACTGTCCTCAGGGTGCTTTTAATTTAGTTAGGGGGAGACAGATGTTAAAATAAATTACAGATAGGGGAAGAAAGAAAGCGTAAGGATCTGTACTAGATTGTGAGGTCGTTGTGAGCAGGGATTGTCTCTAATGTTTCATTGTACTCTTCCAAGTGCTTAGTACAGTGCTCTGCACACAGTAAGCACTCAATAGATACGACTGAATGAATGAATGCTGTGGGGCTTGGGAGTTGGGGTGAGTAACTAAGTGCTTAAGAGGTAAAGATTCAAGTGCATGGTGGTAGGGATGATGCAAGACAGAGGGAAAATAAGATGGGGAGATGAAAGATTAGTCAGGGAAGTCCTCCTAGAGGCGATGCCACTCTAGTAGGGCTTTGAATATGGGAGGAGTAGTGGCCTTCTGGATATGAAGGGGTAGGGAGTTTCAGTCAGGAGGGAAGGTAGGAGCAAGGAGTCATTGGTGAGAGATACAAGCTCAAGGGACAGTAAGTAGTAGGTGTTAGAGAAGCAAAGCAATCCTCCATTTATAACATTATTCTTATGGAAAAATCGGTTCCAACATAACATTTTGACTTGACAGTTTTCAGAAATCAATTATTTTGTAAATTGGAGGATTGTCTTTATTGTATGTAGAGGGGAGAAGGGAAATACCATAGGTAGGGCCTATGTCCTGGTCCCCAAGTGAAACTGAGCAAGAAAAGTGTGCTTCAAAAGTTAATATATTCTGTTATGTGAGGATGTGGGTGCCATTTGCTTGATAGAGTCTGAAAGGGTAAGTTACTAAAAGGTCATTTGATAGGAATAATTTTGCTCTCAGGACAACTGAACTCAGCTTGGTTCACCATGAAATCAAGGCAGTAAACTCTCATCTCACTCAAGTCCAATATCCCGAGGAACCAGGATGGGCCCTCAAGGAAAGTAGTTTGTTCTTTCCACTTTTGGTCATCCAGAACAAGACATTTTGACAGCTTTAAGGACCACTACTTCAATCCCAGAGCAGTGACATGACAGCACTTTCAGGAAGGGATGAGAGTTTTTCATTTTGAATATGAGGGTAATTTGGGTCAGGGAATCAAAGTGCAAAGCATTAAGAAAGAGAGTGGGGCTTTTGTGGGCCTAAGAGGAAAGGCAGAAGAAGGGAGGAAATGGGGAGGGAAAGAAAAGAAAAGGGAGGGAAGAAGAGAGAGAGGGAGGAGAGGGAAGAAAGATAGGAGATGGAGAAGGGAAGGAGGAGGAAAGGGCAAGAAAAGGGAAGGGAGGAGAAGGTAAAAGTACTCTCCCTTCCTCCCATGACCTCCTCCTCCATCACTGCCACCTCCCTTGCCTTTACCAGAGTCGGGGGCCCAGCTTTGAAAGCTGTTGAAGTCAAAGAAAGTAGGTTGGTGTCTAGGGTGCCCAATCAATCAATCAATCAATCAATCAATCATATTTATTGAGCGCTTACTGTGTGCAGAGCACTGTACTAAGCACTTGGGAAGTACAAGTTGGCAACATATAGAGACAGTCCCTACCCAACAGTGGGCTCACAGTCTAAAAGGGGGAGACAGAGAACAAAACCAAACATACTAACAAAATAAAATAAATAGAATAGATATGTACAAGTAAAATAAATAAATAAATAGAGTAATAAATATGTACAGACATAAATACATATATACAGGTGCTGTGGGGAAGGGAAGGAGGTAAGTTGAGGGGGATGGAGAGGGGGACGAGGGGG